>NW_022196897.1:78271648-78289148 GCF_008632895.1 Mastomys coucha | reverse complement strand
TACCACCATAAAACTAACTTCGATTCACACAGACTTCAAATTGATACCGTATTCCCAAAACCTACTAGAGGTTAGTTTATTATTTTATTAATTTTATTTAGAGTGTGTGGAGAGAGAGAGACACAAACTTTCAACAATTATTAAGTTGTATTACTTGTTACTGTCCTGAGCTGGGTTCAATATTTCTCTATGTTAAAATATTTTCATCCAAGGACTGATGAGATGGCTCAGTGGTTAAAAAACCTGGCTACTCTCCCAGAGGACCCAGGTTCCCAGCACCCATATATATAACCCTCTATAGTGCAGGTCCAGGCAATCTGATATCCCTCTCTGGCCTCCACAGATACCAGGCACGTGTGGTGCACATGCATGCCGTATGCATTAACTGCTTTTGAGCACAGGATCCACACAGTCCAAATCAGCAAGGACTTCCAAACAAAGAGTTCCACGTGGAAAACAACAACAGAAGCGCACACGCGCGCGTGCACACACACACACACACACACACACACACAACATACAACACAACTTTGAAGCTTTCCTGCAGATCCTAATCCACACTAATTCTGGGCCAATAGGCAAACCCAGCAATTATCAGAAACCCAAATATGTGTGTGTATATGTGCACGTTCAGAAATCAATGCTGCATTAACTCATACAAAACAAGAGACACTACTATACGTAAAAATGGTTTTTTGAAAGGTTTTTATTTGTTTATTATACGTATACAATGTAGCTGTCTTCAGACCCTCCAGAAGAGGAAGTCAAATCTCTCATTACGGATGGTTGTGAACCACCATGTGGTTGCTGGAATTTGAACTCAGGACCTTCGGAAGAGCAGTCAGTGCTCTTAACCACTGAGCCATCTCTCCAGCCCCGTAAAAATACTTTTAACAAGTAATGTCTATGTGGTACTCAAAGTTATAAAACCTAGAACTTAGAAAGCTGAAACAGGAAGACTAAAGATTGTTTGAGGTAAGACCCTAAAACTAAAGTATATTCTAACTGGAAATGCAGCTCAGTGGTAGAGTACTTGCTGACATGTATAAAGTTCTGGGTTCAAACCAAAATATCATACAGAAATTGGTCCCTTCATGTATCCATTCCATCCCTTATTACATGACAATGTTCCATGGTCAAAAGTAGCCAAGTCATCATTTATTACTTTAAATACCAAGGATTATGTAGATATATGTTTATTTATGTGCTTTAAATCTAATGCCTAGCTGATACCAAGAAAATGAAACAGTGATAGTCTGTTTATATGATAAATGTTAATGATTTAATTATTTATGGGTAGTTTTCTATCTTGATTATAATTATATGTTTATTTTTACATATATCCATATTAACATACACAAATTAAAATATTAAGTGTTTTATTATGTTATTATGCTTTAGAAACAATTGTATAAAATGTATAAAATTGTATAAAATTATATACTTCAAAGGTTTGTTTACTCTTATCAGAGGTAAAATGTAAGGATTAGAACATTTTAAATTTTGATGACAGCAGCCAGATTTTCTTTACCAAAGACTAGAATCATCAAAAATAAAAAAGAGAGCGAGGAGGCACAGAGATGAGTCGGGGTGAGCACAAGCGTTGGTGTGTGTACTTAAGCACACATCTCATTCTCATCACAGTGAAGTGAGGAAAGGCAGCACTGGAGAAGCAGAGGCATGAGGACCAACACAAGTTCAGTCAATGTAGTTTGTGTGGGGAGTTCAGGGCCAAGCTGAGGCCCTGTCAAAAGAGCAAAAGTAAATTTAAAAAAAATATGCAAAGAAGGTATCTTATGTATAGAAAGCCTTCAAACTGGCCAGAAATATAGCAAAACATAATTCTTTTTTCCAAATACCTTTAGGATATGAAAATAATATTTCCAGTTTTCTTTTTTCTGGAAAAGATATCAGGACCATCTTATTAATGTTCTTAAAGGCAGTATATGAGTACAGCTGGTGGAGAGTGACTCTAGACAAACACCAGGGTCATTGGTTAAGTTGTAGAAAGGCCGCATAACTTGACCAGAATGCAGAGCTGGGCTCCTTTTGTTAGTAATGCAGTATCAGTAGTCAGCCATACAACATACCTGGTGAACCTGAATTTCCACTTTGAGAGCCTCCTGTAGAGTCTGCAACTCCATCCTCTGCCTTCTCCACGCTCTCTTATGTCTTGCTAATTCTACAGTGTCTTCAGCCTCCGTTTAAAATTACAAGCTCCTCTTGTTGCTGCAGCTGTAGAGATCATAAAATATTTGGAATCATTGTGTAGGGAATGAAAAAACTTTTGTCAAAATAATTAAATTAGAAATATTATATTTTGTAACACACACACACACAAAAAGTATCCCCAAAGGATTTTTTAAAAACAATTCAATACCAAAACTTTCTGGGTTTTGTTCTTTTGGGCATTCCTCTATAGAACACTTCAAATAACTAAGAAAAGGAGTACAACAGCCAAAGAGACAGTCAAAAAAACACATGAACATCCACTGTGTGCTCAGCACTGAGGACAGGGAGCTGAAGGACCGCCTCCATCCACATGAGAACTGGCAGGGGAGACTGAAGACTGACACCATCCAGAACACTCCACACAAAACATGTCAATCATTTTAAAATCAGAATTGACTGGGGAGTTCCCAGTCTCCCACCCTGGGGGCGTGCATTTGAATTTGACTGCACTCTTACTTACACACATATGTGTAACTGTATGTGGAGATGTCAAAAGTCTGAATATATGACTGTAAATGGGACAGTCAGTCTCACCTTCCTGTCCTACACCTGCACTACTGCAGCTTAATGAAGCGGCTAATTTTTCTTTAAATTTTTTTTTCTTACATTTTCTTAAATTGTGACCATGATTTGGGGTTATTTATTAAAGCAAAAGCATTTTTGTCTGAATAAATTTAAACTTTATTAAAATCTATTTTCTTCCTTATACCTATAAAAGCTGTAGCTAGCACTGCCTTTTAAATACTGAGGAAGGAAACTAGTACCTGACTTCCAGACTCACAACCACCAGGCTCTCCAGCAACCACTTAGGCACAGACAGTCCTCATCAGCCTGAGTGTCTTAAAGCCTTTTGTAAGCTAAGCTCACAGAGCTTGATGGAACCGTTAGCTAGAAAGTATATTCTTAGGATTTCTAGTTTTCATTATATTTACTTAATCTCTCTGGGCTTAAAACATCAATGACAATCTCTCCTCTAGGGTTTATATACTATGTTATGTAAAATCAGAATATTCTAACCTAAAAAAGATTGAATTCTCAAAGTGCAAAATTCTTTCAAAGTTACATCTCTAGAAGCTGGCAAAGATTTACTGGTAATCATAAAAATTCATACAGGCAGGATATTTAGGGGAAATAATTTTTAAAAGGAGACATATCATGAATTTCAGCCACTTACTATCCTAAAAACTGTTTGGAATTATAATGAATACCAGAATCATTAGTAACTCATATAAAGCAAGGCTTCTATGGTCATGTACATTTGCAACTGCTAATCTGAAAACTATAACTGCCACTTCAATTTTAGGTGCAAAAGTAGTCTCCCTTCTCAAACTCTTAATTTATACATGACAGTTCTGTTCTAAAGGGTCTCACAGTGTGGTCCAGACTTGCCTTGAACCTCCTATAGAGCTCAGCCTGGTCTTGAACTCACAATCCTCCTACCTTGGCCTCCTGAGTGCTGGGATTATAAATTTAATCCACCATACCCAGTTTATATTATAGTTTTAAAAACTATGTGGTCTTAATTTTTGCAAAGTTATATCAGAAAACGTGCCAAAAAAGATTTCTTTGTATGTGAAGGATAATCCTGCTGCAAGGGCATGATCACAATCAGAAAGGCCTATATGATTGCACTGTTGGGGACACAGCTCAGTAGGGCTCAGCTAACTCTAACTCTGGAAACAGCAGGTCACAGACATGGAGAACTTACAATACCCACCACAGCAGGTTAACACTGTTCAGACAGTCAGGGCTTTCACATGTTAATTAACAAAAATGTTCAGAAAACCAGTTATCATAAGACATAAGAATGATCAACAAAAAGTATGAATTAATAAGTCAAAGTATTTGACACACATGAATGAGAATTATGAAACAATATTTTATGAAACAATATTAACATTAATATACTAGTAAAAATCTTATTGACAGACTGACTAATGACTTTGAGGCACCCGTCTGTACTCACGACAGAAACATACATTTAAGAAGGTTAGGTTTTGCCTGTAATGCTCAAGATTCATAATAATCAACTCTAAGCTGCCTAGGGGTTCTGATGGCACTTCATAATCTGCTAAAGCCATTTGTAGGTAAAAGGACTAAGAGCTACTAAACTTTCTTCTTTTGGGGACTATCAGTATTTTCAAACTTTTCCATAGACAATCCACGTCTCCTTTCAATTGAGAAAAAAATAGATGAGACTAAAATATCAGAAACTTTTATAACATGAAAGAAAAAAACCCCACAAAAACAAATAAAACAAAAAAAAATAAACTCAATAGAAAAAAAGTAGCTGAGTATGGTGACACACTCCTGTGATCTCAGCACTCAGGAGGTGGACACCAAAGGCCAAGGCCAGCCTCTGACTATATGGTGACTTTGAGTCCAGCCTAGGCTACAGATATCCAGTCTCACAGAAAGAAAGAAAAGGGGGAAGGGATGAGAGAGAAGGAGGATGGCTAGTAGGAAGGGTGAGGGGAGGAGGGTAGTGAGGAACAGTTAAAGAGTAAAAACAAGGTTTTAACCTGGAGACTCTAAATGTCAAAGTGTGCCTCTTACAACAAACCTGCCAGTCAAGCTAATAGGAGCTGACAGCTTTTACTTCCTCCATCCAGTTGTTGTCCTCTTACTTGAGATATACAAAGGCATTTAAATGTCAATTATGTATTTTGTTTCATATAAGACTAAAGGGGTTAAAAAAGATCATGACTGGTCACAGAGAAACTTATGAGGACTGGAAGCTGATTTTGAAATCCTTCATCAGAAAGGTCTCTGTCTGGACAAATGTCTTAAGAGATTAGTATACATATAGTTAATATACATAACATATAATTTTCAAACACAAGCCAAACATATTGGAGCCTTTAAAATGCATGGGGATCTTAGTGTATGCAGCATCCCGTAAACACTGTTTAGAGACAGTCTGCAGCTTCACAAGACATCATTACTTTTATTTAAAACTTTTTAAGATAACATTTGTTGACTGGGAGGGACATACATGACATGGAGTGAGTATAGAGTTCCGAGGACAATGTGAAGATACTGTTTTTGTTCACCATGTGGGTTCTGGGGATCAAACAGGTCCTCAGACATGGTGGCCAGGGTCTTCACCTGCTGAACCATCTCAGAAGCCCCCAAAAAGTATAAGAGAGAATTTATATTTGTCCAATTCTAATAAGGGGTGTGAGTGTGTGTGTGTGTGTGTGTGTGTGTGTGTGTGTGTGTAAAACAAATCAGTTACTGAAAGGTGATTATAAACAAATTCACAAGATAGCAACAGACACTTTCTCTCCAACATCTCTACATACCTCCATCACTGAGGGCATCCTGCCTAGCACAACATGCCAACCTTCCACCTTCGATGCTGTATATACTAAAGTACCAGGTAACCTAGTAGCCTCTCAAGCTACAAAGCAAAACAAAGCAGAAAGCAGCCAGATAGCAGGGTACATGCTATCATAACACTTGGGAGGTGAAGGCACATGGATCACAAGTTCAAGGTTATCTTTAGCTACTCAGTAAGTTCAAGGCCAAAGTGGACTGTAAGAGGCATTGTCTCAAACACACGTGCACACACATACACACACACACATGTACACACACACACACACACACACACACACACACGTGCACACACACGCACATGCACATGCACAAAAAAACCTCAACGAAACATTACTCAGATCTCACCTAAAAAAGGGTAGCTAGATGGTGAGGAAAGACCATTTCCTGCCTCCCCCAGAACAAAACAAAACAAAGCCATTCATTCATTATCCTCTGGGGAATGGGGCTCATGTCACCTGTGGCAGGACTGTTTTGAGGGTTGAATCAAGTGAAGATCTCAGAAAAGTTTTTTTTTTTGTGAACCACCAAGTTTTGAGATATTGACATACTTCTTCAAGCTTTAACGTTGAATCAAACTTGTAAATTCTCAGGCTGGAGACTTGGCTCGGTGGTTGGGTCAGGACCCAGGTTTGATTCCCAGCACCCACATGGAGGCTCATCCCTTCCTCACACAGCAGGCATGCATTTGGTGCACAGATGTACATACATGCACACAAAACACTCATGTACTCAAACTAATAAAAATAATTTAAAAATGAAAAATAAAATTTAAAAACCTTCTCAAATTCTCTAAGGGGGCTGTTATTGCTCTGAACAGTCTTGCATGAAGCTGCACAACCTCTGGGCCTTCTGCTAAGACTTCTAGGGAAGCTCTAAACCCTTTCTACTGCTAAGAAATACTTTGCTACAAAATTGACAAGACTTCTTTTCCTAGCCAAATCTGACAGGTCAACCAAGAGTTACTTTAATAAGTTCATGGCATGGTGTGCTCCCAAACTGTCCCTAAAAAGATTTCTGTGTTCTCTACACCATGTATTTCCTACATATACAAACATCCCTGTGTATGATTACATTCATAGACATTTTGAGAAGTTCACTATTTTAAATAGGAAAAAGCAGATACAAATCTATATCCCTTTTATCTTGCCGTGCTCTCAAAATTGAAATACCAGGCTTCAATTTTTTTTTTAAAGATTTATTTATTGTACATATGTGAGTACACTGTCACCGTTGCTGTCTTTCAGATACACCAGAAGAGGGCATCGGATCCCATTACAGATAGTTGTGAGCCACTATGTGGTTGCTGAGAATTGAACTCAGGACCTCTGGAAGAGCAGTCAGTGCTCAATTATTAACTGCTGAGCCATCTCTCCAGCTCCCAGGATAATTTTTTACTATATATTTAATATGCAGTAAGATAAAATATCTTTGATGATTAACCAATAGTGCTAAAAATGACCATGAATGCTAAAAGTAAAATGGTCCTTTAGTAGCATTTATTGAAAGTTTTAAGTATTACTAACATGAATCAAAAAAGATATTAAGAAATCTAATTTCCCTTATTATTCTGCAAATTTTCAATATATTCTGACTTATTTCAGAGCACTATTTCTTTGGTGACATTCCTCAAGTCAACAGAAAATGTCCCTCATAGAACTTGACAACCCTGACTTTAGAGGCTGCATATTCTAGAACTCTGACCAGGATGTTTGCTAAAATCACTGTAGCTAGCTAGGTGATTCCAAACTATTAGACTGAAGAATTACTGTTGTCTATTATTAATAAATGATGTTTCTTATCTGTTAAATTATCTCTGTTTGTCTAGGTTTACTCGGAAGAGAATAGGTCATTTATTTTTCTAAAGACTACGTATAGAGCTCATAGGACTGGGTCAAGGCAAGAATTCCCACAACATTCTCCTCAGAGGCTGCACCTCTTCCGCACCATCACCCCAATGTACAGGTCAAACTCAGCTTCTGGGACCCAGGCTGCCTACACACTCCCACTCTTTTATTCCCTATCTTTCTACAGGGAAAGGAAGCACGCTTATTAAAACCCCAACCTCACCCAACAAGGGGAATACTAAAGTAAAATTAGAGTTTATAGAAATTCAAAATGAAGATTGGAGAGTGGTGGACAAAAGCACATGTACTGAAAGGTCACTGAATGACTTGAGGTGGAGGGCTGTTCAGGTGAGCCTGGCCAGAAGTGTATAATAAATACAGACCACAGAAAGAGTGACACAGGAACATGTTCCAGCATAACCAATCAATATCATACTTAGTAGAAGCAAAGTCATGGGAGATAGAGTTCAGATCAATATAAAGCAGGACTAAGGATTCGAGCTGTATGAAAAAGGAATGGGTTACCTTATGAGGTAGTGGGCTCCCTGTCATTAGAAGTATTCAAGAATGCTGCATGTCACATCCCCATCTTGGAGATTCACAATGCACATTAGCATATTAAAGGTTCTGAGAAGTCCTGCAGTAAAGAGACCTGTTTAGCTTTGTTTAATGCAGCATTTCCCAAGTTATTTGACCACAGAACCCATTTCCCACCCCAGTCCCAACCTCAGTTTCTGTGGAATCAGAATTTCTCAAAACATATTCATTACAGAAAACAATAGTCTACATTTTTTTAAAACAGAGTATTCAGTGTGCACCTGAATAAGTAACAACCAGTCAGAGATGTAGGCAAAGAAATTGCCATGCAGGACAGATTCCATGATCTATAAGACCACAAGGTAGAGAATCGTGATTATTACTTTACTAGGTTCCATGAGAGAAAGGCAATAGAATTAAATGGTAGCAAAATCTAAGGTTCGCTGGTTCAAGAGTCTCCCTTTTATGTTCAAAATCCAGTCTCTAAACTAAGAGAGATACTAGAAGGACCACAAAACCAAAACTGCTGGGCACAGTAGTGGTACATGCCTTTAATCTTAGCACTTAGTAGGCAGATATCCGTGTATTCAAGGCTAGCCTAGAGTCTATGCAGCCAGCTCCAGGCCAGCTAAGACTACATAGAGTGAGACTCTGTCTCTAAAAAACAAAACTCAAACTAAAAATTTGTCCTATCTATTCTACCCACTAAGTTATTTGAGTGATAGAATTTTTTTAAGCAGCCTTACACTGGAAAGGCTGTTCACACAATTGTAGCTTGAATTTTTTTCATAGCACATGCAATTGAAATAAAGTTATTATCTTCTAGGTGCTTAGTATGTCAGATCACCCAGTGCAATCTAGGATCTTGAATTAAGACATCCAAAATCTGGGTAAGTACGATAAATTGTAAGTTGTTTAAAAGTTTATGAAAGTAGCTATCAAAAAACATGTTGGAGCCAGGCAGTGGGTGGCACATGCCTTTAATCCCAGCACTTGGGAGGCAGAGGCAGGCAGATTTCTGAGTTCGAGGCCAGCCTGGTCTACAGAGTGAGTTCCAGGACAGCCAGGGCTACACAGAGAAACCATGTCTCGAAAAACAAAACAAAAAACAAAAAAAAGAACAAAAACAAAAAATCTTTCTTTCTTCTTTTAAAAATTATACAAAACAACACACACTAAAAACATAATCTCAGACATGAAGCCAATCTAATGCCAAGCCTAAGAATACACACTTCAAGAGGCTCCAACTTCAAGGTGAAGGCTGTACAGCTCCAGTAACCTGCCAGCTAATACACAGGAGGCCTCAAATGGAACAGCACAGTAGTGCAGGGGACAATGGAAACCTCACCTGAACTTGTCTTTCCTGACTTTGAATTCTCAGGCCTAACCACTCAATTACTGGTAACAGGGCCTTCGAGTTTTAATGGGTTATCAAATTCAGGAGCATGCAAGTCTAGTGTGGTTATCAGAAATATAAATGCATTTCAGATACAGTTCTGTGAAGCTAAAAATTCACTTTTGGTGCAAACTACAAAGCCTTGTTTTTGAAGAAGGAAGTTTTAGGAGGTTAAAAAAAATCACTTACAAAATCACTTAATATTTGATTGAGTCCAGCTAAAATCCCGCACACTATGCTAGCTTTGTAAAAATACTTACCAATTCTGGAGAAGCTGGCTCTCCTTCAGCTCTCTAGTCCCCTGCAACAGAAGGAAAAACCCAGTTAAACTACAAACAATTCATGATGTCATCAAAAGCTGAAGACTCAAAGATTTCTAACTATAAAAGAGGGAGAAAAAAAAAAACTAAACACATTTCACTCTCCAAATTTTAAAACCCAACAACAAACAAGGAAGAAATGAGTAGTTTTTACAGCAAAGAAGGAACTCAAGAGCAATTAAACCTCTGCTTTAACACAGCTTTTCAAGACCAGGAAAAATAAGTAGAGAAAACCCTTGAACAACGAGGAGGGCATTGCTAGGGGCACAGGCATTCTGAGTCAAAAATCAGAGCATAGATTTTGCTTCCTCAAACCCTAACTGCTATCACTGACTTGTCAACAGGAAGCCTCACCGATTATCAACTGATAGTGTGTCTGTTTCAGATAACATACGAAAACCGGTGAAGAGTGAATGATAACCACAGGTGACCCACCCACACGGAGCCCAGCACACTGCCTCATTTTCTACGGATACCTACACACCCGAACTCAGGACCACACTTAGAAAGCAGCAAGCAGACTACTAGTTACTCCAATCACGCACTGTTACCAGCAGGCTTCTGTAGTTGTGAGCTGACACTTACTCTTGTTTGCACTGCTCTTGGCTGTAAATGAAGCATGTGCACTTGTGTGGATCAGTGGTAGACTGATAGAAGACCCATATGTACTTTATTCATTCAAATGGCTACAGTGCCAACTCTTTACAATAAAGCATAAGAAGCAAGTCCTTAGTTTGCTCCACTTACAAGGTCTTATAATACATCTTGAAATAGATTTGCCTTGTGCAAAGCTTTAATTCACAATAGTGTATAATGTATAAAATAATAACTATGTATTAAAATAAGTATAAATAAATAATGTAATCAGAATTTTAGTCAAATTTTCATCTATATTCTTAAATTTATATCACTGCTTGGGTCTATGAGCCACAAACACAAAATGATTCTTCTATGCCACATTCATAATCAGTGCTAAAGCTAGAAAGAAAGATCAAAGTTTTTTAGGATCCTCATCCAGTATTAGGGAACTTAAATTAAAACGGAGTCCTTTCTACTTTGAGCACTAACCTCTCTAAACTCCACATTTAGACTACACCTGAAACAAATGTTTGCTGACCTACGCTACTCCAATAGTGTCTTGCTTCCTTGGGGCTATTTCAAAGACCCTGTCTCTCAGATGAGAAATGTTTGTTAACCATGCACAGTCATATTTAGCATAAGGGAAAGTTATTCAAACGGTTCCTGATCAATGCAGTCTACATCTATTTCCAAAATAGTTAACTTGACTATCCTCCTCCTCCTTCTCTTCCTTCCTCTTCTTCCTCCTTCTTGTTTTGTTTTGTTTTGTTTTGTTTTGTTTTGTTTTGTTTTGTTTTCTAAGACAAAGCCTCTCTACAGATCCCTGGCTGTCCTGAAACTCACTCTGTACACCAGGCTGGCTTTGAACTCACAAAGATCTGCCTGCCTCTGCCTCCTGAGTGCTGGAATTAAAGGTGTGCGCCCAGTGACGACTCGTTCTCTGAACTCGTTTTTTTCAAAGTTCTCAGGAGTCCATCTATTTTAACCATCAGGATTAGAATGGATCCCCAACCACAAGAAAAACCATGCCATAAATCTGTAAAATAATCCAGTTACTAAAAACTAGGCTCTCTGTGTCCTCCTGCTTCCAGTGACTCCCTGAGGAGGCAGAGGAGGAGAAGCTTTGGGCTGCAGCTGACCCCTACTAACTGGATTTAGGGCCAACAAGTGCAACAGAAACAGGTTTCCGTCGGCAGATGTCTCTTCAGGCTGTTCCTCACGCATGCTCCACACGCAGGGTAAAGTCCTAACAGCCAATTTTGAAGGAGTGTGGAGGCTCTCCTCAGAGATGAGTGTTCTGCCGTGTGTTAGCCAAGTCACAGAAATCACACTCATGTGGGGCAGGATTGAAGCTCATTTTTGTTTCTTTCTTGTTTGTTGTGTTCTTTAAGAAGATTTTGAATACTTTTATCCTCTAAATCTTACATTGTCTTTGCATCTTCAACAACTAAAAGCTATTTTGGTATCCACTCTTTTTTTATATACATAAAATTTCTTCAACTTTTTGACTTTTAATGATAAAGTTAGCTTTTACGATTATTGCCTCTCAACATCTAAAATCCTTTCAAATCTAATAAAATATAATTAGACCTACAAAAAAGTTACTATAGTGAAAAAGTCCACAGTTCCACTCAAAGGATGCCTGAAACAGTACTAGGCACAGGGTGAACACTCAAGACATGGTCAGGTCCACAGACTGATTGAATAGTAACTAGCTGCTGAGGCTGCTCTTCCCAGTTCCCCAGCCCTCAATAGTAACTCCTTATACATCCATCTCCCACTAGAAACTAGGTAGATGAGTGATGGTCTAAAACTGTTTTTATCAATGCTGTTCACCAGAAATACAAAAATGCCATTTTAAAATATAATGAAAAAAGACTAATAAGTAGGACTAAACTAAAATTAAGAACTTATGTTCAATTGAAAAACAAAAATAAATAAATAAATAAATAAATAAAATGAAATACTACATGGTGCATGAACGCCAGAAAGATACCTCAGTGGGTCATGGTGCTTATAGCTAAGTCTGATAATCTGTGTTTGATCCCCAGGACTCATTCATACTGTGGACGATTTCTGAAAATCACGCTCTGCCAGGAATGTCCACAGACAAAAATAAATGCAATTAAAAAAAAAAAAGTAAGCTCCAGAATTGGAGATAATTATGATCAACAATAGAGATAAATATAATCAACAAGTACACACACCCAGGATATATAAAATTCATTGACACTAGAACACAGTCAGGACAGGATGGGATTTAACTTCTATTTAATCCAGCATTGAGGAAAGTCTAACGACATTCTCTTCTGAGAAGCCAACGAAAAGATAGTACAATGTGTGCATGTATATCTGTTGCCCAGGCATTTTCTCCAAAATTCAGGAGCAGACTCAATCCTAAGCTAATAAAGAGAAAATCATGAAGTGATAATATCATGACACTGATTATAAAATTGCTTACAAGAACTACAGAAATCATACAGGAAAGCAAAGCAAAGCAGAAGGAGAGAAGAATCGTAAGCTGGATGCCCCAGTGCCTGAGCATTCTTCTCCACCAGCCAACATTGCTCTGAAGCAGGGTGGACTCCTTTGCTCTTCTAAGAAATGAGCAATATCAAACATGAGAAATACTTTGAGCAAAGTTTTAAAGAAAAATCACACATAAGTTTGAGAATTCAATGTCCTTTATGCTTAAAGCTACCCATGAGTAGGCTTTAGAGGGCTACTAGCTCCAACAGACAGTGGATTCTGCATGTGTGAGCAGAGGTGTGGCTTCATCAACCCTCACAGAGGCTCAGACACCCAGGAAAGCAAATTACTCTCAGAGTAACAGTCTTAAATTTGTACACCAACACTTTTAAAGTATTTTTTCTGAAGACTGGTTTTTTTGGTTTGGTTTGGTTTGGTTTGGTTTGGTTTGGTTTTTTCAAGACCAGGTTTCTCTGTGTAGCCCTGACTGTCCTGGAACTCACTCTGTAGACCAGGCTGGCCATGAACTCAGAAAACCGCCTGCCTCTGCCTCCCAAGTGCTGGGATTAAACACGTGCGCCACCGCCGCCCAGCTCTGAAGACTGTTAACTGCTACCAAATAGAAAGTGAGCAAAAAAGGCAAATATTTTGTTTGTACAAATTAGTAAAGCTGAGAAGCAGCATGCAAGGCTGACGTGTAAGCCAACACTTCTTGCCCCACCCATGTGCAGAACATACCTAAGTCTGAGGTTTAATTTCCTCACCTAAGACTGGTAGGGCTCTGTTTCCTTACTACATTTCGTAATTGTTACTGAGGTCTTTCAAAACCTTCATTAAATCTACTCAAATATTTCAAATATGAGATTTCTTACTGAAAAATTCGGGCTAGAGAGATGGCTCAGGAGTTAAAAGCACTGACTGCTCTTCCAGAGGTCCTGAGTTCAAATCCCAGCAACCACATGGTGGCTCACAACCATCTGTAATGGGATCTGACTCCCTCTTCTGGTGTGTCTGAAGGCAGCTACAGTGTACTTACATAAAATAAATAAATAAATCTTAAAAAAAGAAAGAAAAATTCACTCAAGAGCTGGACATGTGACTGCCCATGTGCCTGCAACCCTGTTAAGTAGGAGGTAGCTGAGACAGTGGGACTCAGAGCTCAAGACAAGCTTGGAAAACATAGCAAGTTCCAAGCTGCTCTAGGCCACACAGTGAAACATGGGCTACTCAGTACTTCAAACAAGTCAACAAAACGACATTCAAAATACCCAAGTTAGAGTAAATACAATTATTTTGCTTTTAGAGATGAATATTATTTTGCTAACATAATCTTACAAAAATTTATTTTTAACAAACTCAAGACTTCCCCACTATAGACCTTCACAGGTAGCAGCTTTAATTAGAGTAGGCGAAGAAACAAGTCATTCAGATTTCTGGCATAGTTATGAAATTTAAAACATTATAAATAAATCAAAGATGATTAATAACCACTTAAGTACCTTTTGTAAATCATCTAAGAGCTTTGCATCTAATCTACATTAAACAATAAACAAATTTCATGGATAAAATTTTAACACTTGGCCATGTTTTAAATTAGGCTAAAATTTAATATGCCCCACTACAAATTTTCAACAATTAAGTTTATAGCCTGTGCTCAATGATAAATTTTGATCGGGGACTAGAAGAGCAGAGATAATTGTTATTCAAAGATACTTTAAAATGTCACCTCACCTAGAAGATTCAGTCTTTCGTCTTCCCTCACTATACCTGACAGTCGTTCAATAACTAAGTTTTAAACACAAGTTTCAAGTTTTACAGCTTTCTGTTTGTCCTTCCTCACTTCCAACAAAAAGTACATTAAGTCTGAAGTTAATGTAAACACAGATAAGTGGTTAGATGAAAGAAAGCAGAATTCCACCTGACATAAAGTCGTGCAGGCCCCTCCCTCTGTGCCTACCCCTCAAGACCTGACAAACAGGTATCTTAAGCCCCACAGATGCTAGGTTAAACTGCTGACTCTCTTCCTCCCAGCCTCCTCCTCAGCCATTAGCATCTCCATAATGGCAACCAGTCTTCCAGCAGAAACACTTGGAAGTCACCCAGAGTTCTGTGACATGCCACATCCAACCCAACGCTGAGCAACCTCCACCTTCCAGAGTCTACCTACTTTGACCTCTCACCTCAGCTCCACTGTACTTCCCCAGGCCAGCTCACTAGCACCTCTGACCACAGCTACTGTCTGGACCTGCTCACTGGTCTCCCCACCTTTACCCCAAGCCCCACTACAAGTTATTCTCTTAACTGCAGAGAAGATTTCAAAATCCAAGACACATCATTACCCTTCAACTCAAAATCCTTCGGTGGCTTGGCACTGAGCTCAGAGGAAAGCTCCCACTAAGTGAGCAGGCACTAAGTGGCTGCACCTCAGTTCTTCCACGCTGCACTCCCTCCCCAGGCTCTTCCACTTGTTTTCCCACTAATCAGCACTGTCCTCCTCCAAGTTTTGTCATGGCTCACTCCCACAGTGTTCATGAAATCTACCAAAGCTTCAGCAAATATAAAATAAAGATGAAAATTGCAATCATAATTGTCCCTCTCCCAAAACTCTTCCTCACATTCTTTCTTATAGCAAGAATATTCTTTTACCTATGCAAATCTCATTCAGAAACTAGAGCCCAGATAAAGACTCACCACTGGCAGAGACCTTCCCTGCTACCATACTTCCTAGTCACTCTCTTTACACTTCCAGGATATCTACCATCTTTCTCAATAATTCTTTCTTTCCTTTGTAGTGCTGGAAATAGAATATAGGGCCTTGTATGTTCTAGGCAAGTGCTGTACCTTTGAACTCCTCTGAAGCCTGCCTGTATTTAGAATTTAACCACATACTACTTAATGTTGTAATATTTATGACGTTATGCTCCTAAAAGAAATATACTCACACTCAGGTACACAGGCATATGCACACACACAAATGTATGGCCAAACACAGATGCACACAATGTAGAAATGATAACCTTGTACATTACTTTTCAATCTTAAATCAAAAGCACAAATAAACTAATACACATAGACTCACTGACCCTACCCTTAAAGGTTCTGGGTTCAGAACACATAATTTAGAGCCCAAATACTTAGGCTTTTTATTTCGTAGTTCCCCAGAAGAACCTGAATGTTCATCAGATTAGATCGCTGCCTAACTTACAGTGCTCCACTGCCTTTTGTGCCTTTGTACCTTCAAAGAGCCTAAAACGAGAATGAACACTTCTGAGGGTCCAAGCCACGCCTTCACTCCATAGCACAGAGGTCTAAGAAATCCAGATGACTAACAAAAAATCCATAAAGATAAAGGGAGACAAAATACAGCCTACACTCCAGACTCACTACTGTCAATCTAAGAACTAAATCTTCCATTAAACTATATATACACGAATAAAAGTCGTAAGAATCCCTAATTCACAGAAAGGTGGAGTGGACAGTGGTTAATTTTTGACCAATGGCTGCAGTATCTAAGCATTACATCAGTGCACAGCAAAGTCAATATGCTTGCAAAGTATCAAACTGGCTAAAGACTGAGACTGAAAGGCTAAAGAGCAAGTGCAGAAATTCTTCTCAATAAAATACTAGTGATGATGATGATGATGACTTACAAAGTTCTCTTACAATACACACAAAAATCATTAAAATCGCTTGTTTTGTGGTAAAAGAAATGAACAGAAAGAGGTCTTGCTTCATTATAATATAAAGTACAAAAATCATCAAAAGTTTCTACAGCTCACAAGCTATAAATGTTTTGAGTCTAATCACGATGAAAACTTAATTACAGATCAGACTCAGTAATTCATTCCATATCCCAAGACAACTCAAATTCAGTCTTAACAGTCAGTTAACCTCAAGACCAAAGCTCTTGCCATCATCAACAAAAACAACAAAGGTATCTACAAGGCATTAAAGAGAGCCTGGGCTTATCTTGGTGTGCAGGGACTTAAGCAAGTGCCTCCTCCTAACAGTAATGGGAGTTTAGAGCACAGGCCAGCAGCACAAAGGAGGAGGAAGAATGCCCAGCTCTACACCACAGAGGCCCTGCTAGCACACTAACTGCAACTCCTGGGAGTTCTGCTCTCAGAACTGGGGCAAGAGACCCAAATTCCTATGTCTCTAAAGCACAATGACAATTCAAATAAAAGCCACTAAGGAAGGTCACTGGTAAACACCAGATTTAAAAAGGAAGGAAGGAAGGAAAAAAGGAAGGAAGAAAAAAAGGAGAGTAAGAAGGGGGTACGTTTAAAGAAAAATTGTTTTTTAATTAAAGCACAATAAACTCAAATACAGTGAGAAGCTTATCCAAAGAAACATGCACACAACACAAGAACTCCTCCCTGGAGGAGCCCCAGGTATACTACAACCCTGTTTTTAAACACGGAGAAACCCTGCAGTTCTGATAGCCAAGAAAATCAGAACTTCCCAGACAAATGAATAATGATCCCAAGCTGCCACTGACAGCCAAACAAATAAAGCACCAGCACCTTAACCTTACTGTGTGCCACCATGCTTCCCTTAGATGCAGGACTGCTGACCTAACGAGGCTGGAAGATGAGCAGGTGCCTTTCAGGCTATGGAAATACTCTCCTTCTCCCTCTCTCCTCTCACCTCCCTCTGCAAACATGGGCACAGAGGCAATGATGCTCTTTCAGCTGATGAGGTTTTAGAAAGGCAAGGCTTTGGTATGGCATAGGAAACTAAGAGCAGGCCTTGTTGAAGTAATGACAAAAAAAAAAAAA
>NW_022196897.1:78206810-78271634 GCF_008632895.1 Mastomys coucha | reverse complement strand
AAAAAAAAAAAAAAAAAAAAGAGGCTTTCCCAAATCCAACTCAAAGATTAAAAGAACGGACATTCATTTTAGCTAACAGGCAGTGGCAACAATTCACTTTCTTAAAAAGAAAGAGATATTAAAATCTTCCCTGTGTATGTCTCGAAAGAAACTCAGAACCTTCTCACCTACTAAGTTGAGCAACACACACAGAGCCCTGACTCAGGCCTAAAGACTAAATCTGATTCCGGTGCAATTCACATCTAAAAACGCTGTGTGGTCAACATAGCGATTCTTTACCGTCACTGCTGTACTGAGTGAGCATCTATCTTCTCTGAGATGTGCTGATGAGAAATTGAAACTATTACAATATGCTACAACTTCTAACTTTTCAAACAAAACCACCAAGAAACAGAAGTATGAAACACACAGCCTCCATCCTGCTAAGTAGTCCTAAAACTTGAAAGTGAAAGCAATACAGACCTCAAAAGAAGTTGTTTGCTTGATGGTAATGCTAGCCTTTAAAACCAAAAATATGTTCTGTTACAGAAGACTGAAATAAGGGCTTCCATTAACCTTGTTTAAAAAAAAAAAAATCCCATGAGCATAGATTTTTTTTTCCTAAGTCTCTTCATCAGAGCAGCATGGGGTCCCATTAGGCACCCTATTTTACTTCCACCTTATAAATAACGTTAGCTGTTCACTATTTCCATGGAAACCAAGTACAGAGAAACCCACTTAAATGAATACCGGTTAAAGGAATAGTTTTATTTGAGAAGGTTTTTGCTGCTCTAGATGAACTCTACTGGGGAATACTACAAAGTCTCCTTAAGTATAATTTTTAAAAGTATATCTTTGGTGTAGAGGGAGCTTATTAAAGGTCCTGTTAAGCAAGTACACTCCTTGCACTAAACTAAATATGCCAAACAACATCATAACATTAAAGATGCATTTCCCATGCACTGCACGGGGGCTTCAATGCACAACTTGCACTGACTAGACTTCTTCATGCATTGGGGTGGAATAATTACCCCTCTGGGTCTAATTTAAACTAATAAAACAAGAGAAATTCAGTAAGGCTAGCATCACCTTTACTGACTAGTAATAAATGGGTCCCACACTGCAGGTACACGTGCAGCTTACTGCTCTAGAGAAGAGCAGATGGGGCAGATAACTAAGCTCCCCTCATCACTGGTACCTGCTAAGATCAACAAACAGTCCAAATTCCCGCCTCAGCAAACTACTCTACAAGCTAGACCAGGAATGCTTAACACAAAATGTGAATACAAAGAGAATACTCACAAGGAAGTGCATGAGGCAGGGTGATTTACAACTCTGTCATACAGTTTCCTACGCAAAAATTCTAAAAATGATGATTACAGGTGTCAAATACAAAAAGTCACAGTCAAATGTACATAAAATAGGATGCAACCTGTAAGAGTAAATTCAAAAGTAAGTATCAGAATTTCTAAAGGTCTGGGGATGTATCTCAGTTGGTAAAGTGCTTGCTCAGCATGCAGGAAGACCTGGTTCAGTGGCCAGCACCACATGAGCTAGCATGACTACAATCCTAACACTCAGGATGTGGAGCCAAGATCAGAAGTTGTCAGGTCTGGTGATGCACACTTTTAATCCCAGCCCTCTGGAGGCAGAAGAAGGCAGAACTCTGTGAGTTCGAGGCCAGCCTAGCATACATTGTGAGTTCCAGTTCAAGGTTATCCTCCCATACATATCCAGTTTAAAGTCAGCCTAAATTAAATGACATCTTGTCTCAACATAAAAAAATTTTTTAAAGGATTTTGAACAACTGCAGGGCAGGGTAACACACATCTTTAATCCCGGCACTTGGAAAGCAGAGGCCGATGGATCTTTTTTAGTTCAAGGCCTGCCTGGTCTATATTTATAGTGAATTCCAGGACAGCCAGTACTACACATAGAGATGCCTCTCAATAAATAAATAAATACATACATACATACATACATACATACATACATACATATATAAATACATGTCTACATGTATAAAATTCTCAAAGAATAAACTATATATTTTTAAAACCCTGGTATAGACCTTAAAAGCTACTGAATTTGTAACCAACATAATCATTAATTTAAGTAACCACAATTAATTTTCAAATTTTAGAAGTTAGGGTGATGGTTCAGAGGCTAAGAACACTGGCTGCACTTCAGAGGGCCCCAGGATTCAATTCCCAGATTCATATAGTAATCTGCAATCTCACAGCCATCTGCAACTCCAATTCCAGAGAATCCAATCATCTTTTCTGGCCTCCTCAGGCACCAGACACACAAATGGTACACAGACATACATACAGACAAAACACTCATAAAGTAATGAAATTAAATTTCCAAATTTTACTTTTTCAAGTAAACAATATAGTTAACAATTCAATACAGGTTGTGGTAGTGCATGCCTTCAATCTCAGCACTTGGGAGGCAGAGGCAGGCAGATCTCTGTGAGTTTGAGGCCAGGCTGGTCTCCAGAGAGAATTCCAGGACAGCCACGGACACACAGATAAACTCTGTTTCAAAAACAACAAAAACAAAAAACTACCAGCTGCTATTTGGCAATTATCAACTAATGAACCATAAGTTACCAACATATACTAACAAGGCAACATAAACCTATTTTGCATTTTATAAACCAAAACAATTCCAATTTCTATATTAATAAGTTTAAAAAAACTTGTAAAAGCAGTAATATAAAATGTCTCCTTTCTTCTTCTGTTAGGTCCCTACCACTACAGAGAGCAACCTAATTCATTAGTCTTAGTTTTTAAGTGGCAAGCCTGTCCTAACACCTCTACTTCACATCCCCAACCAAAGAGACAACAATTATTGAGGTAAAAGGTCTTTTGTTTTTGCTTTGGGTTTGGGTTGGTTGGTTTGTAGATACAGGGTCTCTTCATTAGATAGCCCTGGCTGTCCTGGAATGCTCTATGTAAACCAGGCTGGCCTCTAACTCAGAGCTCTCCTGCCTCTGCCTTTCAAGGCATGCGTCCACGCCCTGCTTTCAGGACTTTTTTTAGTCTTCCCCTTTGTTAAGATTTAGAATGGCTCACCAATGTTCTGTTACTTTTCCAGTAATTTTAAGTTACTTATCCACAGCCCAGTTGAGGTCCTGAAACTGGGGGGTGGAGTTTCACAAACTGCTAAAGTTAAGGTTCTGGTAATGGCTCTCTATTTTAAAACTACCAATTACAACAGTATCTTGTTTTCAGAAGAAACAGAAGTAAAAATGATGGCTGTGGAGGGGTGGTGTGCAATACTGGGTGGGGGGTGTAGGGGTGTGCAAAGACAATGGAAGCCAAGAGGAAGCAGGTAGAGAAGAGGGGCACAGAAACACTATGTAAGGGATGTAAGAAAGCAACCAAGCAGCACCTTGCTATACACAGCTATTGGACAGGCTTGGGATGGCCAGAGCAGGTGCTCACCCAACATAGATTGGCAACAAACTCTACAAACTAAGCAGGGAAAAACTTCTGAAAACATTAACCACAACCACATAGAGAGTCTATATCTAATCTGTTTATCTATTAAAATGAAACACTTCTAAAATATCCCAATTTTCACTCAACCATGTGAAACAACTTCCATACATCCTGCATGTGGCTGAAGTAAAGAAAACATACTGAGGCTGGGATTGTAGCACAATGGGAGAGCATTAGATTAGCATGTATGAGGCCCTGAGTTTTGTCTTAAGAGAGGCAAAAGACCACCTGATATGCTTCAGTGGGAGAGCACTTACCCAGAGGGTACCATGCCTGGGTGCTATTCCATCCACCTCTCCTAAAACCAAACAGGGCTCATGAGATGGTTCAAAGAGAAAGGGCCTTTGCTAACAGGCCTGGAAAGTGAGTTCAATCCCCAGAACCCACATGGTAGAAAAAAAAAGTGACTCCCCCAAACTCTCTTCTGACTGCCACAGGCATGAAAGCATGCACACACACACACACACACACACACACTAATTTAAAGAATTATTTTATGCTAATTTTAAAGCTATAAAACTTTATTTATTTACTCTAAAATGCTATAACTTTTTTTAATAAAAGAAACTATATACCCTCTATAATACTGCTGAATTTTTAAAAACACCTGTTGGGCAAAAGTATAGCACTTTGTTAGAACAAACTTGTAATTTTTATTCAGGAATAAAAACAATGTTTTAGGAATAGAGACAAAATAAACTATAGTAAACACTCTGACTCACCTACAGGCCTTCATCAGATGGTACAGCTGGTTAGCGAAAACAGAGCAATAATGGATGCTGTTAGGTTACTTTAACTCAAATGCTTGCAAGGAGAACATACACACATTCAGGTGTCTGCATAAGCTAATACAGATACTACACACTTGCTGAATCCCTGAGGGTTAAACATCACAAATGTTTCAGATACAAATCAGAAGTCAATTAAATAAAATTGTTACATACTTAATCTTTTCCCCTTCTTCAGTCACTAGGAGGAGATGGGAGAAGAAGAAAGGCATACAGACATGTTAATAATATAGCCAAATCTCAATTCTTTACCAAAAAATACAAACTCTTTTTTTGTTTGTTTGTTTTGATTTTTTCGAGACAGGGTTTCTCTGTGTAGCTCTAGCTGTCCTGGAACTCACTCTGTAGACCAGGCCGGCCTCAAACTCAGAAATTTGCCTGCCTCTGCCTCCCAAGTGCTGTAATTAAAGACATGCACCACCACCGCCATACAACAAACTCTTATTTCTGAGATCACTGTAGCTTTTTTGATGATCAACCTGTCCCCAGTCTGTTGCTAGGTTTGGCACAGGTAGCTTATGACAGCTGTATGAAGAAAAGGGATATAACAAGTAGTGTTAAGACCAGACACCAGATACCAGATGAAAGGGATCTCACAAAGGCAAATGCCCAAATGGGAAAGCAAACAGACCATGCCTGTCACTCCTAGAAAGCACGTGTGTAGCCTTTTCCATCACTGGGGCTCCACAGCTATACCTGTCAGGTCTTACCCCTGAGCCTACAGTAAGAGCTGAATACATAACTGGCCAACTCCAACAGACTAACTAGCTGATTAGCACCTTGGAATAGGCTACTCTTGACTTGATGCTAAGTGATGCTGAGGAGCCACTATAAACTCCATGGTGATCTTGTTGCTGGTCTCTGGTTGCTAGGGGCAAAGGAGAAGCTTATAGCACTACCAGTTTTAATAAAATACTCTGAAATACTTTTAAAAGATTAAGTTAAAATTAACATACTCTCATGTATTTTCTATTTCTCCCAGGAATGTTCCTTAGTAAGAATTCATTAGATAAACTTTTGTATGATGTAAGAGCATTTTGAGGGAGTAGGCTCCTGTTTCTCAGTTAAACTGCTGCATATTTAAACTGTTCCCATGAACTTTTAACTAGACTGTACCAACAACAATAATTCATCTCGTTTACTGAGTATCCTGAGATGCCCTCATTGTCTCTTCACACAAATCCTAGGGCTATTACTACCCCTGTACCATACCCAAAGAAACTTGTCCACCTGACCAGGACAATAGTCTGTACGTGGCATGCACCAGATACATCTTTATGAAAGACAGTTTAAACTGTTAATCCAAAATTGCACATTCAACTTTTAAGTTGTTGTGCTGAAATGCCAACAGGGCAAGCCACAAAGCCCAGGTTCTTGCCCAATATGTAACTAACATCTGTCTCCACTGTGAGATGGGAGGCGAGGGGAGCAGAAAACCCAACAGTGGAGCACTGCTTGGTGTTTACTAACCCTGCCTAGTTGACAGTCCACTCACTTATTCTTCAAAATAATCCCAGAAGGTGAGTGTTATCTCTGCACACTTTGCAGATAAAGAAAAGGAGGTAGGTACAGGAGTGAACGGGCCACGGTCAAAAGCTAATCCACGACACAGCCAAGATCCATGCCTGCTGCATACTGGAACTTCACACTACATTCTACTGTGTGCTGAGTTGCCTTGAACTATACAAACACAAACCTTTTAACCTTTCAGCAAAGGAGCAAGCGGTGTGCTTCAGTTAACTGAAAGGAAGCAGTAGTGCTTTCTAAGCATGTGCACCAGACTTCTCTATGGCACATGGGTACATCCCTGGCGAACAGATCACTGCTCTGCTCAGAAAGCCGCACACTGTAAATCTGGTTAAAAGCCCCCAGTGCACCCCTCTCTACACTCAGACCCACACTAGTCATTCGCTGCAAGAAACAGGCAATTCCGAGAGATCCCAGTGCAATCCTCTATAAAATGAATGTCACTCTGGAATCATCTGAGTGTGTACAGTACCCTTCTATCACCCTTTTCCTTCCCAAACACCATAAAAAAAATAATAATCAAAAAAGCTCAACGGAAATGAATGAGTCTAAGCTACTTAAAAATCCTAACAAATGTCCAATGATAACTATAACTTTAAATGAGAAAAAATAAATGCAAAAATCTAATTTTGTAACCTGTCCAAATCCAACATCTGAAAAGCACTAGGCTTCTTTGAAAGACACAATTCTTAGACAAGTTCCTGATGAAAGTGACTGGAAGAGGCAGAGAAAAGTCAATTTTTTGCCTCAGATTCTAAATATTTTGATATATGTATCTAAATTTTAAAAAAATTACTGCTGTATTATAAGTTATTGGGTTCCTTACCCTAATACCTTAATATACAATAATGCATTTAATTGCACAAATAAAATGTATAGTATGAATTTAGAATTTGTGTATTAACAATTAATACCTAGAGAAAACGGCCAAGCAGCGCAGGACAGGACCAGGCGGTGCCAAAAACTTCACATAGTACATATAAGAGCCATCGCAGCTCCCTCCATTGACATCGTAAAGTTGCCACATTTTCTGGGCTCTCTTTTGAATTAATGTGGCATCTGCTCCAAGTACAGCATGCTAACATTTTACTAAAAGACATTTTCATTGTACGTTTCTATCTGGTTTGCTTTTCATCCGAACTGTTTTATTTCAGCGGTCATCATTTCTTTACACCAAGTTGTGAAATTGGCATTCCTAATCTGTCTCCTGAGCACAGCAAGGGTGGGAAGGCACCATCAGCTAAAAACCTTCTAACAGCAATAATTACAAAATGCTTTGCATATAGATTAAATAAAGAAAATAAACAGCACGAAGATTTTTGTAGGCTTTTTAGTATCAGGTCCTGATAAGTTAACTGCATCTGTTCCTTTTCAAAAAAGAATTCTGCTCTGAAGTGTTGGGGGTGGGAAAGAGGTAAACAAATACTAAACAGAATCATTCAAGTTACAAAGTTTGGTCCATGTGAAATGCTGATTTCGATGACTTGCATGTTATCCACCCTAGCTTGTGATAATTGCTTCCTAAGACGTCCTCAAAAATGCGGCAGCAATGAGCCAAATACAACCACTTATACTTAACATGCATGCCGCATACTCTACAATGTTACGTCACATCAAGCCCAGAGAAGACGCTTACCAAGCTATCCTGCATTCTATAAACTGCCTAACAGCAACAGGAAAAAAGCGCTGCCATTTCTATGGGATTGGGAACTAGCAGGGGAGAGAGCTTTCCCTCCCTCTGGTCAGCTGGCATGAAAACAAATAAGGCTTATATTTCTGTCTTTTAGGCTCACCCCTCAAGGCCTTCACGCTCAATCTTTCAGCTTCTCACACGAAAGAAAGGCTGATTCTTTAAAACTAAAGAGCTGCAAAAGATCACTCCAATTTAAAAGCCCCACACCTTTTATCAACTGTCCTCCAGCTGTCCCCATGGCTATACCTCTTTTGCAGGAAAAATGGCCTGGGCAGAGCAGTAGTATCCAAGAGGGTGTGTGCCCCCAGAAAGCCCACCCCAACCCTCACCCCCAAAAAACTTGCACTTTGATTTTCAGCCTTTTAAAATTTCAACTTGCTTATATGTTTAACAGAAGATATAAAATGCCAGCTCAAATTATTATACATTTGCTGGAAGCCATGATTTTAAGAGGCAGAGACCATGGGTCAAGAAGACAAAGAACAGAATTTAAAAAGTATTAATTAGGAAATTAGGTGCTGCCATTAACTAACTTGGATTCTTGGATTCCCTCAGTCTCACAATCACTGAGATTTCCTTACTATTATGAGGGAGAAGAAAGAATTCTCAGGCGAGGTCTGATCTACTCAAAATGAAAGCATACTTATGAATACTGCCAGAGAGAAACACTCTTAACTTTGTTCATCAAAACTCTGACACCTCAACAAGGTGGTAAGGTGGTAAGGTGTACACCTTTAATCTCAGCACTTGGGAGGCAGAGGCAGGAAGATGTCTGAGTTCAAGGTCAGCCTGATCTACAGAGTGAGTTCCAGGACAGCCAGGGCTATACAGAGAAACCCTGTCTTGAAAACAAAACAAATAAAAAAACAAACAAAAAACCAAAAAGCAAAAAACAAAATTCTGACACCTTGTTATATCCAATGTGACTTCACTAGCTATGGGTCTGAAGAAGCAGAAAGCAGCTGAGATCAAAGAGTGTATTTTTAGGGTTAGAAGGCTTAAAAAAAAAAAAAACTACTATAATGAAAGACTTTTTATTAGCTATGTAATAAAATGTCCAATTTAGAAATTACTAAGATGAATTATGACAACCTTAGCAACAAGCTAAAACACTCAAAGCAGAATCCAAACAAAACCATTGAAATCATTTACCTTTAAAAAAAATCCTTAAAAGATGAGTAGCATTTTCAGCATGGCATTTGGTGGCAAAATGAGCAAGCACAAGTGGCAGGGTGGGGACATGTAGAACACTACTCAAATGCAGACGTAAGCACAAGACAAATTCCCAGGCAGCATCTTTCTGCCCACTAAGCTAAAGAGGTTCATTATTTCAAGGCTGATCATCATCTTGGTTTTAAAACTCTTACTTTGTAAATACAAAGTGAATGCTTGAAAAGAGACTACCAGTTTGAAAAGAACAAAACTGAAAAGTTCATCTAAAAATACAACTGCTATCTCTATAAGGGGCTTCCAGAATAAACTATAAAGTTTAATTTTCATATGCTGTCTCCTAAATACAGTCTAGAAAACAATACTGTCACTTTAAGTTGAGTTTTTAGAAATGTTTTAAAAGTAATAGTGGCTGCAATTAAACCACTTAGGATACTTTTTTGTCCCATGGGGAACAATCAGACCTGGGACATTAGATTTATACATTTAAGTCTTACCCATTTCTCTTCTTCCAACCCCGCTCCTACTCTCTATATGAACCTTATTTTCAAAAACAAGCAGGTTTTTATATGGCCATCTTTCTGAAAAAAAGGAAACTTCAAAAGTGTATTAGTCTGCAATTGCACTAATTCTTAGATGTGTTACACACATACATATGCAAATGCACAAGAAACAAAAACTAGGAAAACTTTAACTTCTACCCTCTCTACATGCATCTTGATCTAATGACTTTTGTGAGATCACTTTTATAGTATTTCTCAAAGAAAGGATAGTTAACTTTTAACTACTGCTCTAAAATGTCCACAAGTTATATAAAGACTAAAATGGTAAATGTAAACAATTTGTATGTATCAAAACCCCCTGTAAAGCCCATACTAAGTGCCTACTGTCATCCCTCATAGATGTTAGGCCACACCCATGCCACTGAGGCACCCTGCTCAACCATGACACAGGCGCTGTTCCAAACGGTGCTTCCCTCCACCCAGTGCATCCTAGGAGGTCTCCACTCAATCACTACCACAAATGACCACCATGCAGGGGCCATGGCACTACATTACAAACTTTTTTCTTAAGCCTCTATGGAAAACAGAGTTTGGACATCATTCTGCACACTAGGACAGAGGCTCAGGGTTGAAACAGGGACCTGGATATAAGCTGCAGCGTTTGCCATCCACCTGACTCCACAGAAACTGCTGCTTCCTAGCTTCTGAAATGGAAGGAGGATAATTACAAAGTCCTCAAATATTTCTGATCATTAAAGTTAAGCAAGATACCTATGCGTGAAAGCTTATTAGTACTGTATACACATACTCAATAATAAACTAATATTAAGAACAACATACATTGATATACACTTGTTATTAACATATAAAAACATTTTTCAACCTGAAAATTAGAATATTACAATCTAAATGCCTGAAATTAGAATATTACAATCTGCTGGTACATTTCTCATATCTACATTACAATGTATACACAGAAAAGTCAGTATATTTACTATCAAGAACAAGCTATAAATTATGTCTACACACTCAAAAAACTTGTCAGAACCAGATATGGTGGTATACAACTATAATCCCAGTACTCAAGAAGCTGAGGCAGAAGTTCCAGGCCAGCCTGAGCTACACAGTAAGACTGTCTCTCACAAAAAGAAAAAAAAAAATGTCTAATTGTACATTAGAGATGGCTCAGTGGTTACAAGCAGTGGCTGCTCTTGCAGAAATCTCAGGTTCAGTTCCCAGCACTCACATCAGACAGCTCACAAGTGCCTATAACTCCAACTCCATGAGATCCAATACCTTGCTGGGCTCCAGGCACACAGCAGGCATGTGCTCACACAGAAACATGCTGGCACTCACCCATATAACATAAAATAAAATTAATTAATTAAAAAGCCTTAAACTCGTCTAATGTAAGCAGAGTAGATCACTAATTTCTGGTTCACGTCCACTCTAACTCAGACACTTAAAATTTTATAATAATATTATTAACACGACAAATACTTCTAAACACAAATCCAATTCATGTATACTACTTTAGTCTATAAAGTACATTTATGAATACTATCTCATCTACTCCTTTTAACAAGCTCTTACTTATTTTCCAATGGGAAAACTAAACTCAAAACAAGACTGAATTTTCCAAGATATGACTTAAATGACACACATATGTGACATATAATGAAATGAGAAATTTCAATGAAAAGAAGAAAAACTGTTTAACAATATTCTAGAGTGAAGACAAGTAACCACTCAGTTTTGTTCTCCTGATTTTCAGTAGTGTTTCAGGAATTACGTAAATAGACGTGGCAATAAAATTTACAGACGGAGAATTCATATAAGTACGATAATTTTCTATAGTAGCCCACAAATACCAAAGGACATTTTCCTCCTTATTGCTAGTCATTTGTATTCAATTCTTTATAAGTGCTGAATTTATCCATTTTAATATTAACTTAAAAACAAAATTAATAAGAAAGAAATAAAACAATTTACAATGTAGAAGCATATCTAACCAGATTCCATATATTTTTGATACTTCAAAAAGGTTTCACCCTCCTGTGGAGGGCAAAGTAGAGTCAAATGGTACTTGACTGCTAAGAGACAGTTTCAGTAAATAGTTCAGCAGTAATCTGTGACAATGTTCTAAGAAGTCCATGCTGTTGAATGGATACCAGTTAAGCAGATAAAAAGACAATCATCTGACTTTTTCACATGCTAAGGCACAGAATGTACACTAGAATTTACACTTATATTTTTCAATATTCCTAGGTACCCCTTTCTCACCTCAAACACTCTTTTCTCATCTCAAACAGCTAAAGTAAAAATATCCCATAAGTTCAAGGGCCTAATAAAGGTAGTACCTCAAAACAGAGGAATAAAATGTAAATACTTGAAATGTAAATTCTTTTGAACCTCCATTCTAAATACAACCTAGATGTGAATGACATTTTATTGGGGGCTGAGGGGTAGTTGCCCCCTCTCCATCAATTCCACAACACTGATGTGGTCAGAGGGTTTTCCCAAGGTTACACTCACCACAACACCAAGAGCATTTTTGCAAAATCTTACTTTTACTAATCAGCTATTTTGATGCTCTAACAGTGCAAACATTACTAACAAAGAAATTATCATCATCTTTTAAACTTTCTGAAGTCAATGAAACACTGAAATACAGTACAACAATACTGAACAGGTACAACCAAATCCTGCCAACATTCTGCTACTAGCATATTTGTCCAATTTGGGGCATGTGTCATTTAGGTAGAAACTGAGGTACACAGACACTTTAATGAACAGCAAATCATTCTAAGCCACATCATTACCCTAAGCCAAAATCTCAAAGCAAAGACTTCCAAAATCACCTGGGCTTCTAGCTAAACTACAACATAAAAAAAAGTTAAAGGTAGAGGAACTGTTTTAAATAAAAATGGTTGCTGGTAATTCTAAGTATTTACTGAGCCTTAATTACATGCCAACCACTAAGCTAAGTAAGTACTCTCAAGGCTTCTACACCCAATCCTACAACAGCCCCACAGGAGTTATAAAAAAAAAAAAAACAGTCAAAACAAAGTTTTGAAATTTTACAAGTGAACATCTAAACTATTTAAGAATCTTCCCTTCTTCTCCCTTTCAGGCTGCATCTTCTAGCATTCACTCTACATGGAGCAGGGGTGAAGTAGAGCCAGCTACAAAACCAGCATTCCAGAGCAGGGCCAGCAGGGTCAGAAGACACAGAGACCAGAGTGAGAGCCTCTAAAACAACAAGAGAGGGCTGGGGGTTGGGAGAACTGAAGCAGTAAGTCTATGAGTTCAAGTCCAGCATAAACTATACAACAGACTTTGTCTCAAAAATAAATGACATGAAGTAATTGAATTATATTGAATCATTTATTTTCAGGAATTTTTCTCCCAGTTAAACAATACTGGCCAATTATTCAAGAAGCATCACAAAACACTGAATTTAAAGACCGGAATAAAAAGCCCCCTGCCTAAGCTAATTAATCACGGCACTTGGGAAGCAAAGGCAGGTGTATCTCTGAGTTCAATGACAGCCTGGTCTACAGAGAAAGATCCAGGATTGCTAAAGCTACACAGAAAAGACCTGTCTTGAAAATAATAATAATAAAAGCTGAATAACTCTCCCCACTGGGGGCAAAAGGAACAGCATGTATCAGGCTTGACAAAACAGCTTCTACTACCCTCACTAGAAAACAATGATACCAGACTTCTGCAATAACCTATTCTACCACATGCACAGTAACTACTTACAGTCTCCAAGTCAAGTTTTGAATATGTTATTTTGCATTTAAATCTTATAAAAGCTAGTAAAAGCACTGTGATAAAACCGAACACCAATCTGTTTATAAAGTCTCACTTTAGAATTTCAGAAACAGAGTAAATATGATTTTATTAATGTAACCTTAAAAAAATAAAGTTCTTAAGAGTCTTAGGGATCTATTTATAAAATGGAGTAGACAAGAAAAAGAGTTCTCCGTGGTATTTAAACCAACTACACGTCCCAGCATGCAATGTTCTTATCTGAAGTTAAGAAAAAGCTGCAGTGCATCCTGGGACTTGTAGTAAGTAAACCAGCTTTCACAGCAAGTTTCAGAAAGTCTGAACTGTGGAGCACATCTGATTAGGTCTTATTTTCAGAGTCTAATCAAATTCAGATCAAATTTGTTTGTTCTCTGCTTTGGCATTGCTTCTCTAGCACATATTAGAAAAAGTATCAATTAGTGTTAATATTTCCCGCTAGAAAAACCTTATATAAGATCAAAATGCTTTAAAAATAACTGATATGATAGAAATGTAATTTTATACTTTTTAAAATAAGTTTTGTTGGATCCGTTACAATATTTTTTATCATCTATCCACAAAGATGCTTTTACTGTGCTATGTCTCCTTTAACAATTATTCTAAATATATCTTAAAATAATTTTACTTGAAAATGTTTACAACCAAGCATTTGCTATATACTCTAGGATTGTTCACTAGTAAATATATTCTTACAATAATATGCACACACGCACACACGCACACACACTCGCAACGAAACTCCTGAGCTCTTCTCTTGTCAAATCCTTCCTTTACAGTTATGCCCACCACTCTGCATCCCTACTTCTATGTACACACACACTTCTGAAAAAAGCCTCTTAGAAAAAAAGATTCCAACTGTAGGTCTGATTCTCTCATTCACAGATTTCTTTCAAAACTACAAAAGTTTTTGTAAGCTACCAACATTTCCAAGCCAAAGCTGACAAATCCGAACTGTAGTTTATATACACACAGTTCCTTCTGACAGCCCTCTTTTTTCTAAGACTCTAGAAGGAGGCTGCAGTCTGCATCAGGAGGCCTACCTGAGGCAGGTGGTGGGTTATTTTCAGGCAACAGCACCTTCACAAACATGCTGTGGAATACGGTCCAAGAAACTCCTAACAAGGAGAGATAAGCTGGCACAAAGATTAACACAACCCAGCTAAAAGTCACCTGCAGCATGTGTTAACACATTTCACCATAAAAGTGACAGGCTCCTCACGCATCTGGAGCTGCATCAATACAACAGGACTGTCCATAAGGCCAGAGATAGCGGTTGCCACGGTTACTATCACCCACTTTTATCATGAAATTATTGTCATTACCCTGAAGTTTAGAGTACTTACTTATATGTTAAAAAGAAGAGTTCAGTGTTCTGTCTGAGGGAGAAAAACCAAGTGCTGTCTGATCTGTAAGCATGCCACTTTAGAAATGCACATGGTTAACAACACTTGGATCTGCAGCAGGAAAAAAAAAATCAATTTCTTTCTGCTGCTCCTGTCCCTCAAGCACTGACAGTTTGTATTTTCAATGGAGCCAAAACAATACAACAAAACCCATCTTTTTGGCCTCTGTGATTGAGTTATGTTTTTTCCCTTAGGCTCAAAAAGTCAAAATAAAACTATTAGGCCCCACCCCTTCCAATCTCCATATAACTGGTTTGATCTTTTCTTCATTAAAAAGCAGAAAAAATTGCCTTAGTGCATCCCAAAATATGGGAAAAAAAGAATTTCCTGAGCCTGTACATGAATTTATTATTATTATTATTATTATTATTATTATTACTATTATTATTATTATTAATTGAGTAAAAGAGAGGGGAATAGAGGAGAGGGGCTTGAGGCCTGGGAGAGTCGAGGGGTGGATTAAAAATGCCACAGAGTCTGTGAATGGACATTACTCCAGCAAGGAATCCAGGGTGAATGAACCTCACAGTCTCTACATGGGAAGATTTGCCACCATTCTATAGTCAGGTGCCCCATGACGCACAAAACTGTTCTTCAAAGTCTATCCCAAGATAAGCACTGTAATTCATGCCTGCAAACCCAGCACTTGGGAATCTGAAGCAGGAAGATTACTACAAATTCTAGGCCAGCCTGGGCTCTATATCAAGACCTCACCTCAAAAAAATTAAAAAATAAAAATAAAAAAGACCATTCCAATATTGTTTCAAATGATAACTATGCAAAGATTTAATACACAGATAAGAATGATATAAAAGTCTGTAAAAGCCGGGCGTGGTGGCGCACACCTTTAATCCCAGCACTTGGGAGGCAGAGGCAGGCTGACTTCTGAGTTCAAGGCCAGCCTGGTCTACAGAATGTAGTCCAGGACAGTCAGGGCTATACAGAGAAACCCTGTCTCGGGGAAAAAAAAAAAAAAAGTCTGTAAAGAGTATAGCTGTATATACATAGAAGCAAAGAAAAAATATGCTCTTTAGGAATAATTATCTGGGGCTGGGGAGGATGGCCCAGTGGTGAGAGCACTGCTATGCTTACTGAGTATCAGGGTTCAGATCTCAGTACCCACACGGCAGCTCACATACATGCCGAAAATTCTAGCACCAGAGGACTTGACACCTGTTAGGACCTCCTCAGCACCAGGCATGCACATGGTACAAAGATATACATGCAGTCACTCATAAATACACATAAAATAATAATAAATCGTTTTAAAAAGAAATAATTGGGTTTGGGGATTTAGCTCAGTAGTAGAGCACTTGCCCAGTAAAAGCAAAGCCCTGAATTCAGCCCTCAGCTCATGGGGGCAGGGGTCGGCAAAAAAGAACGAAAGAACGAATGAACAAATGAACAAATGAAAGAAAGAAAGAACTGTCTACAGTTAAGTTTGATGTAATATTAACATACTACCACTTAAAAATAAATAGCAGGCTGGGCGGTGGTGGCGCACGCCTTTAATCCCAGCACTTGGGAGGCAGAGGCAGGCGGATTTCTGAGTTCGAGGCCAGCCTGGTCTACAGAGTGAGTTCCAGGACAGCCAGAGCTACACAGAGAAACCCTGTCTCGAAAAAACCAAAACCAAAACCAAAAACAAACAAAAAAAAGATTTAAAAATAAATAGCAAAGCACCAAAAATGCACACCTGGTAAGGTTAATATGATCAAAACATACTGTATGCTTCTAAAGACAACCTAGGCCCTCATGGAAATCCATAGGCAACAGCTCCAGAAAAGTGAGCAAAAACCCAGCACAAAATAATTTGAAAATTCAAATGCTTCCTCTATCTAAACAGACACATGAAGGAGTTGTAGCAAAGGTGAGAGACCTAAACTTTAACCTCTTCCATTCTCATCCATTTCTGAATGGAAACTAAACATAGAAGCCTTCAGCAATAAAATACTAAGTAGAAAAAACATTAAAACATTCTGATTTAACCTTGACTTCAGTACTTCTTCACCAAATAAATAAACAAGCTTAGAGTTCACTGTGGCATAAAAAGTTACCATCATCATGAGAGGTTTCCTTCTTATCTAAACAGTTTAATGCTTTTCTTGCCCTTCCTAAGAGCAAGTTTCTATATTTACTTTCTAACTTCGGGCTATTTCATGAAGAATAGTCATTTATAAAATTCACAATATTATACTCTTAAACACAAGGATTGCCAATTAACTCTATTTAACTTATTAAGTTTACCATTCAAAATTTGTAACAGAGTTTATCAAGAAAACTCCCTGTACACGTGCTCCGAGTCTCTGTGTGTATGTGTGTGTGTGTTGTGTCTCTCTCTCTCTCTCTTTCACAAACACACACACACACACACACACACAGTATTTAAGCCTCTAGAACTGAGTAGTCATTTCCTCAAAGGAAAAAACAAAAATAATGTATATACTTGTCTAATGTGAATTGTATAACAATATACATTTCACTATGAAACAAACTAGTAAGCTTTTGTCAGTGAGCCTTTTTCAGAAAGTTATCAGAGTCAATCAAAATGTTATCAGGGACATCTGTTACTCTGTGTATTAACACAAGTATACAGAAGAGTCCAGGAACTTAAACATTCACTAAAGTCAACTGCTACAAAACAAGAAAGAAAGGAAGACAACTTTTAATAGGGGACATATATTTCACACTATCTTCAAAAGGGAAATTTTTTCTAATTAATGGAAGACTGCTTAGCAGCATTTTTTTTTCTTAATAAAACCTTCAAAACTGTAACAAAGAGATTTAGGGTAACCAGGACAGTATTTAAAAATTCTTAGTGTTCAGCATGCACTTTTAGTGCATTCATTTCCTAACTGATATGGAAGAACTTAGCATTTTAAAGCAAAATTTTGTTCATGTTTTAATCTGTTATATATATCATCAATAAAGTCTACATGGTTTCTGGCAATTTACAAAGAAATTTCACAAGTACTACCTAATATGATCTTACTGAAAAAAAAAACTCACAATACTATATCTACAAATTCAAAGCAGGTCTATCAAATTTTCTATGTGTTTCTAAGTTTTCAAAACTTTGACACAAAACTTTACAAACAATAACAGCAGTTTATATGACTCAATCAACTCATCTCACACTGAGAATTTCAAAGGACTCTACTACAGATGCCATGAAAATGTTAAAAGTAGCTACTTTCCTCTTTATACAGTCATCATTAAAAGTTGCTAACGGACACATCAACAAAGATTTATACCAACGGATATGTTTCCTTCAAGTTTGTTTATTTTTCTTGACACAAGGTCTTACAGTGTAGACCTGGCTGCCACTGAGTCTCGGAGTACCTCCTTTCTAAACTTACTGGGATTGTGGGCCAAGTACTGGAATTACAGAACACTCTACTTAATTTCATATATGGTTCAAAAATCACAGTCTTTGAGGGTCAACTGAAATATAGCAAGTGTATCTATAAAGCTGAAAGCCTAAGAAAGCATTCAGATTAAAACCATTGTCCATAGATTCAAAGAGAGAAAGATCTAAGAAACCCCACCCCAAACAATATCCCCTTTTCCAAAAATGTCTGTCTACCTTATTTCTATTAATATGTTTACAAGGGCTGAAGCCCCACATCATGCCATTTATTTTTGTCTATTGCAACTTCAAAGAATTTTTTTCAAATTATGTTCAATACTCCACTTATCAATACCACACTAGCTCTCCTTTGAAGGAAAATAATCCTAACAGTACCCTATGCCTAACTAAGCACCCTCAATGACAACCTTACTCTGCATAGTAGCATAGGCAGGTACAAAGCAGATTTCAAATAGCAAAGGTGACTTATTAATAGTATTTTAGAACAGACTTACTCAAAATCTTCCTGGAACGTTACTCCTGTTGCTTAGCTGAGCTAAGAGAACTTCAATAAGAAGAGAACTTCAATAAGACCCTCAAAATTAAGAGATCCCCTTTAACTTGTTGTAGCACCTCCTGCTGGATAGTGCTAGAGATCTTCTTGTAAGCAGAAGAGTGTTTCTGAAGCAGCTCCTTCCAGATAATTGAACAGGAAAAAGGGTAGGCCATTGAAAATCAAAGGAAACGGTGTCCCATCCATCACTTTTAATCCCTTTACAACCAAATATGGCCCAGGCAGGTGTCTTCGCAATGTATTATTCTTCCAGCTCCATAAGGATTTGCCTGCGTCCAAAGTGTGACCACCTTAAACCTCTGTGAGTTGTCCAAAAACTTAAGTTAAAAATGGCTCCAACAGTACATACGGAAGAAAAAAAAAAAAAGAAAAGGAAGACTTTCTATAATAGGCAATCCAGCAATGCCAGTCAAAATGTACATGTTGAGTTCCCAAAATCAAAAGTCTCACGTAAGAGAAAAGCCCTGGAATAGTCTTAACATGTTAGTCAGATGTTGTGCTTTGAGGATTTTCTGCACTATTACTACATTCCTCACTGAAGACAAGCTGTACACAAACTGAAGTGCTGAGTACTGAAATTCTTAATAAACATGAGCATCACCACATTCAAAAAATTCCTCTTTGCCACCAAGACATGTCCTGAGACTTTAAAATGTATTCTTAGACATTTAAAATGGCCCTCGGTAAGCTAATGTTAAGCTCACAACAGATTCCATGTATAAGTGAAGACAGAAGAAAATAGCAGAACTTACCGAAATTAAAATAAGTAACAGTATTCCCAGGGAAAAATCAGTAATGTTTTCCTACAAGGCTGTAAACCAAGTAGATGGTAAAACTTTGAAAGGGGGCTGAAGGGGGGGGCGCTAACCTTCAAAAACCAATAGGAACGCTGACCTATTTATTTCTACTGCCCAAATGTGAGGAAATATGAAATGTAAACAAGTAACATAAATACTTTTCTGAAAAGTAGCCTTACACTTCTTAGCCTCAACACCAGCCTCCTGAGCAGGCCTTCAATAAAGCCACAGATGATGCTGAAGATCTCTGAGAAGGTGATGCCCGCCCACCCCCTCCGGGCCCCAAAGAACCACCATAAAGAGTGCCTGCCAAAAGGCTTCCTAGAGTACAGAACAGCTTTAAAGAAAAAAAAAAGGGAACAAAAAGAAAAACAAAACCAAAAACCTTCAAGCAGCCCAAATGAATCTCATTCTAACATTCAGCTATCAATTATTAATAAATATATGCCCTTCCCTCTCTAACTTCCTCAGCTCAAGACTCTACATTCCTGATATCTATCATTAAGAAAGCTCATAACTAGCATCCCAGCTATGGGATAAAATCTTAGAAGTTCAAAAACACAGCCGTAAAGTTCACTGTCAAGGCCAGTGCTGAGGCCCACACACGCCGAGACCTTAAAATCACATTTGTGATTCTAGAAACCCATACTCCCGGAGACATCATTTAAAAACAACACAATGTGGACGTGCAGAGGGAGATCCTCTACTTCAAAACCTAAACAAAGAATATTTCAACATATGACCGGAATATGATGACACCGGATTCACCCACGAAAACAAAACCTGCCTACCACTAGCCGTCGTACCCTCATCTCAACAACTCAACTACTTAGAAATCACTCCCGGCACATCTACACCCCACAATCGGCATGTGGCCTCCTCCCGGGGTGCAAGCCGCAAGACAAAGTTGAAAGGAGACCTCTCTCGCCCGGTGCCCCAGTGACCACATCAAACCCCTCCCCTGCCAGAGCCACCTTGCAGCTACCCACCATTGCGAGCGTGGTCAAGGGAGGAAAAGGAGGTAGGAAAGAGAGAGAGAGAGCAAGAGAGAGAGAGAGAAAGAAATCCTAATAGCAACGCTCAGCAGAATAAAGAGAGCAGAGAGAGGATGACGAGAAGTGTTGGGAACTGCGTGCACCGCGGGGCTGGACCAAACGGAAAGAGTCCCACTCTGCGCGCCCCTCCCCCCGCAGCCCGGGGGGGAGGGGCGGCCGCGGCCCCTCTCCGAGGGGCCTGTGAGTCCCCGGCCCGCGCGGGGTCCCGGGGCGGCCGGACCGCGGCGACGGCGGGAGGGCCGCCCCGGGGTGAGGGGTGCAGGCGGACTCCTCGGAATAACAAGTTGCCGAAGAAGAAGAATAAGCGGAATTTCCCCAACGCTGCTCCGGCCACCCAAGACAAATGCACCAACACACACTCACTCACACACACTCGGGCCCGGCAGCGTCAGCAGCCGCAGCTTTTTTTTTTTTTTCTTTTTTTTTTTTTAAACCAGATCTCTCAGTCACCAAACAAGATGGTTTTCCCAAAAAAAAAATTTTTTTTAATTAAATAACCATAATAAAAACTTCCCCCCGACAGCATCCCAGGGGGTGGGGGTGGGGAAGGGGCCCAGGCGGCCATCCCCCGGCCGCAGGCACTCGCGGGGGGCGGCCTCGGCCCGCGCCCCCCGCCCCTACGGCCCCCCAGCCCGACCCCCCACGGGGACTCTGTGTCGCCCCCTCGCCGCCACCCCCGACGCGCCGCCCCTGTCACCCGCTCTGGCCCTGTACTCAGCGCCCAGGCTCCCGAGGCTGCTCATAAACTTACTTCCAATCTATCCTAGGGAGGGGTGGAGGGCAGAGGGGAGGAAGGGGGGGAGACGAGGTATTCCCATTGTCTTTTTTTTTTCCTGGGGGGGGAGAGGAATAGGAAAAGGGCACGCAGGGGGGCGCCCCGAAGGGGAAGTTATTGCTGAAATCTCAAGTTGACTGAGGGGTCCTGACAAGAACACCCCCTTTCCCTCCTCCCTCCCACACACCCCTCCCCTCCCCCTACCTCCCCCCCACAACAAACTCCAAGCAAGCAACCCCTGCTCCTTCCCAGAGACAAACACCAGAGACAAGACAGAGGGAGAGAGGGAGGGGGGAAGGGGGAGGGAGGGGAAATAGAGCTACTCAAGAAAAAAAAAGAGAGAGAGAGAGAGTGAGGAAAAGAGAGAATGGAAAAGCTGGGATACTGCACCCTCCTGCTGCTGGCTGGCTGTCCCCCCTGGCAGCTGGAGGCAGGAACTCTGAGCAGGAGAAGCAGGAGGAGGAGGAGGAGGGAACTCTTCTTCATGGGGAGGGAGGGAAGAGGCTGGAGCTGCTGCTGCTGCTTCTGCTGCTGCTCTGGGCCTCTCGCACTTTTTAGATATTAGTGTGTTAAGATGGTAGGTTGTTCCCTTCTCCCTCCTCCTCCTCCTCTCCTCTCTCTCACTCACTCACACTCTCTCTCTCTTTCTCTCTCTCTCTCTCTCTCTCTCTCTCTCCCTCTCTCTCTGGGCTGTTTCTTTCCTCCTCTTCCCCAGGCAAGGGGGGGGTGGGGAGGAGGGGGTGGGGGGAGGAACTGGAGCCTCCTCCTCCTCCAGGAGAGGCACACACAGGCCCCGGGCCGGAATGGGGAGGGAGGAATCAGAGCAGCAGGAGAGAAACTGTGGGAGACAAACAAGCCCAACTCTTCATCCTCCTCCTCCTCCTCTCAGCAGCAGCAGCGAGCACCACCAGCCCATTCACCACCCGGCCCCGGGCCGCAGCACCTCCGCCGCCTCAGCCCGGGGATCCCTCCGCCCAGGCCCAGACACACTCGCCCGCGCGGGAGCCCGCCGCGCGGCCCCGCCGGCCCGCCGCCGCCGCCGTGCGCGCCCCCGCCGCTCCCGAGAGCCGGGCGAGAGGGACTGGAGCTGGGGAAGCGGGGACGAGGGAGAGCGGGCGGGCGGGCGGGGGCCGGGCGGAGCTGGACCGCGGCGGTCCCGGGCCGCCCCGCGCCCCCGCGTGGGAGCCCGTCGCTCGCGGGAGGCGCGGGGGAACCCCGCGGGGGCCCGGGGCGGCGGCGGGGGCCCGCGGCGGCGCTCGGGCGGGCGGACTACTTGACGTGTCGGTGCGGCGAATTTATTTCACTTTGCCTAAGGAACGGGGTGTGCTGCGGCACCCATTGCCTAGGGAAAAAACCCGGATGTAAAGTGAGTGAAACTAAACTAGAGTGAAGTAGGGCAGCAGCAGCCAAACTCCGGTGCAGCGGCGGCGGCGGCGCTGGGGCCGAGCGGCCGCCAAACTCCCGGCCCGCCGCCGCGCCGCAGCCCCGGCCAGGCCCGAACCCCCCGGTCCCCTCCCGCCGTCGAGAGCTGCTGGGGGGCTCCCGAGCTACCCCAACTCCCTCCAGTGCAACAGCAGTTTGCAGGGGTGGGGGTGGAAAGAAGGCAGGAGCGAGGAGGAAGCACTGCAATGGGGGAGCGAGTGGTCCAGGCAACAGGAGAAGATGCAAGCTCAAGTCGAATGCAACATGCAATCCCCGGCCACCCCGCCCCCTTTGCAAATAACTACCCTTGAACCACTTTATTAGCCGAACCGAGTCCCACTCTAGCTCCGGGGAGGGGCGGGGGACGGGGTCCTTCGCTCACCTTTATTTATTGCTGCTTTCTGCCCCCCTCTCCATGTTTTTTATTCCTAAGTTCTTTTGTTCTAAGGGGGATGATGGCATTTACTTTTCTGCTTTGTGTAGCAGGGCAATCACTGGGAATCGGCCACGTATAATCCGGCGGTTTGTCATATTTTATTAGTGAAAGTATTTTATGCCTAGTCCACCTCCAAGGACTGTAACATGGAGAACTGCAGGGGCGGGGGTTGGGGGGGGCGACATCAGAAGAATTCTTGTTTTCAGAGATTTCTTGGCGGGGCGGGGAGGGCCTCTTTTTTTTTTTTAAATCATTGAGGAGGTTCATTTAAATTATTAAATCGATAGTTTTCAACTTGAAGCTTAATGCTTTTGCTCGGGTGAATTGTTGGGTTGTAAAATAACCCCCAACCACAATTTTTTTTAAAAGTAAAAAAAAAAAAAAAATCCAAGCTCTTAAAAAAATCCCATCTGGACAGTGATCTCTGTTCTGAGCTGCACGCTGGACTTAACGTAGTGTTAGCCTTCCTATGTTAAATAACAATAAACCTCAACCTCAACGGAATACAAATGGGGGCTGGGGGTGGTTTTGTTTTTAAGGCTCAGCACTTTTGTAGCATCTGCCACTACGCATTTTCCAGGCATTGATTAACCATGCAACTCCCATAGGCATGAAGTCCAGTTTTTGCAGATAAAGAGCAACAGTAGTAAGATGATTTGCCCAAAGTCAAAGGGAGTCGCTGGCAGAACCAGGGAGAGCCTTAGACTTGATTTGTTACTAGTCACGTCTTTTCCATTAAATAATATTTTCTCCAGGAAATAGTATTTAAAAATAAGCGCACAGTCTTTATCTTACCAGAGGGGCTTTGAGATCACTGGATATGAAGAGATTTTCTTCTGTGAACTGCAAATTTTAAATTTCGCTTCTTAAGAGAAAGCATTTTTTTAAAAAATTCTGATTTCTTAAAAGTAAAAAAAGTGAACTTTATTTTCGTGTACAGGCCATTTAGTAGTAGTTTTAGGTTAAAAAGAATTAACAGCAGAAAGTGTAAGAGTTTGAGAGTAAAAAATGAAAGCCCCTATTAATGATTCAGGAAGCCTGGATGAACTCATACTATGAAGCTCAACCTGTACCGCAGTCAAGATAAATAACAGGAGGAGGAGTTGGCACTATGACTTTAGCTTCAGCCCTAGGATAACCAATGTATTTAAGACAGGGATAGGGGCTCAAGCGTACCACCTCAACAGTAATCTAAGGTGTCATTTCAAATCATTCCAAGATGGCAACATTATTTTTCCAGAGGAAGGCAGCCTTAGTGTTCTTTTTGGGAGAAAGAAAAGTTGGGGGGGGGGGGTCATGTTCAAATTGGGTGTGGGTGTCTAAACCATTACAGAGCCAATCCACAAACATTTTCTGTAAAAGTCCAGATTGTAACTGTCTTAGATTTTAAGTACATAAGCCAACCAACAGTTTGTTACCTCTTGTTGCTGTAACAAAATCCTCCACAGACTACATGTAAACAAGTGTGTCTGAATAAGTATTCTAATAAAGTTTTATTCTGCACATTGATATTTTGAATTGCATGTGCTTTTCATACTATGAAATGTGTTTTGTTTTATTTTCAACTTTTTAAAAAATTTTACTTAGCTTTTTTCAGCACCAAACCAATTCCCTGGAGGATGGGGTATAGTGGCTGTCCTCTGCTCATGCCTCCTCATGAGGGTTCAGGTTGAATAGTCCCTGAACAGCTAGCAGGAGTGTTTGTACAGCCAGTAGAAATCAGAATTGCAAAATGCCAGATATAAACAACTTTAACTTCTTTTTTGTTGGTTTAGTTTCTGGGTTTGGGATTATGATTTGGTTTGTTTTTGTTTGTTTGTTGGGTTTTGCTTTGGTTTTTTTGTTTGTTTTTGAGTCAAGGTCTTACGCTGTAGTGCAGGCTGGTTTTAAACTCATTCTGGGGCTGGCGAGATGGCTCAGGTGGTGAAAGCACTGACTGCTCTTCCGAAGGTCCTGAGTTCAGATCCCAGCAACCACATGGTGGCTCACGACCACCCATAATGAGATCTGACGCCCTCTTCTGGTGCATCTGAAGATATAGCAACAGTGAATTACACAGGAGCGAGCGCAACTGGAGCAAGCCGGTCGAGGTCCTGAGTTCAGTTCCCAGCAGACACACACATGATAGCTCACCACCATCTGTACAGCTACAGTGTACTCATACACATCAAATAAATAAAATAAATCTTTTAGAAAAAAAAGTCATTCGGTTGCCCAGGTTGGTCTTCAACTTGGAGTAATCCACCTGCCTCAGCCTCCTGAGTGTTAGATTTACAGAAACAAGTCACCACTCCTGATTTCACCATTCCTGTGTAATGTCTAACATTCTTGAGGCTCTTGATATTTATGGAAAAGAACATTCTACCTTGTGATTCTTTGACAGGCAATCTTTTCCATTTTATACTCATATATAAAGGGATGTCTAAACCTGCAGTCTGGTACCTAAAAACTTAATTCTCTTTTTCAGCTAAGCTACTTTTAGGCAAGTTACTTCGATTCTTACCACCTCAGTAGTCCCCATGTGTACCCTCAAGGTGTTGTGACTGGGCTTGTAAGAGTATCATGTTTAACATGCTTGAGGCACTGGGCTCAACTCCCAGCACCCAGATAATGAGCCAGATTTCACAGAGCTGTTGGAAAGACTGAATGGAGCTGGGGAGGCACTGAAGAAGCAGAAACAGGCTGGTCTCTGTGAATTCAAGGCCAGCCTGGTCTACATAGCACATTCCAAAATAGCCAGGGCAAAACAGTCTCAAAGAAGGAAAGGAAGGCCGGGCAGTGGTGGCACACACCTTTAATCCCAGCACTTGGGAGGCAGAGGCAGGCAGATTTCTGAGTTCAAGGCCAGCCTGGTCTACAGAGTGAGTTCCAGGACAGCCAGGGCTACACAGAGAAACCCTGTCTTCAAAAGACAAAAAACAAAAAATAATATAAAATAAAATAAATTTAAAAAAGGGAAAGAAGGAAAGCAAAGCAAAAGGGAAGATGATTAATTGAGATACTTCCCTAAAGTATAAAGTACTTCACACAGTGCTTGGGAGGGAAGATATCTTTCCTTGTGCCAAAACGTTCATATTCTGCATAACCGGAGGTGAACAAGTGGTGTTAGCTCGCCATGACCGTGCAACAGAAGTTCCGAGTATCTCTGGTCGATTCCAGTCAGTAAGGTACAGAGGTAGATTTGAATAGGGCCTTCATGCTGTACGCATCTTCGTATGCCTGGCATGGAGCACTTTGGCACACACTGGCTGTGTGACCCTAGACAAAACACTTCAGCTCTCAGAACCTTGGTGTCCCATCCATGGTACAGACAACACCTTACAGGTTTGCTATAAGGGTGAAGATCATACATGCTAAAGGGAAGCAACAAGTGCTCTCAGAAGTCTCGGGGAGAAGCAGAAGTTCTAGCCTACTATCAAAAGCTCCTTTGAGGTTAAGTCATACCACCTTTCAGACATGAGCAGTGGGCCAGGCTGGGAGGCTTCACTTGGTATGGAGTACTTGAGCATTATGAGTGAAGTTCTAACAGCACACACATTAAAAGCGTTAATAATACTGATGGTCATACCTGGTCCGTCACTACCTAATTATCCCCTACAAGTGTTTGATTTCGTCCAGACTTGGTGGCTCAGGCTTGTTACCACAACTACCCTGTAACTGAGATGAAGGACCACAAGGAGGAGGTCAGCCGGGGAAATTAGTGAGACTTCGTTCAAAGTAAAAACAATATGATGAAAATAAAGTTTAATGATAGAATGTTTGCCTAGAATGAGGTAGTCAGCCAAAGTCCTCAGTAATAAACAGGAAAACGTCACGTTTGCAACCATATCCCCATTGAACAAAAACAAAACTCAAAATGGGTTTTAATTTTTTTCTAATTTGTTCACTTTTAGGTACCCACCTAGTCAAAGACCAACCTGCAGAAGTCACTTCACTCCTTCAGCCATGTGACTTCCAGGAACTGAACTTGAGTCCACAGGTTTAGCAGCCAACACACTTACTTACCCAGAGTCATCTCGAAGTCCTCACATTTTGAATGTTGTAAACATCAGGTGTAGTTCTTACTTTCCGTAAAAACAATCTAATAATTATTTCCTATATGTTCCTGTCTTTTTCAGTGTTCCAATCTCCAAAAATAGAAAGATACTGAAATCTTCTCTTTTTAAAATTGTACTACTTTGTCTCTGGAGACAGGGTCTCATCTAGCCCAGGCTGGCCTTGAACTGTATGTTGTGTAGCCAAAGATATCCTCCTGGATCAGCCTTCCTCTACCTACCAAGTGCTGAGATTACAGTCATGTCCTCATACAATATTCTTGCATTTTTTTGTGGTTTCTGTTTTTTCATTTACTTTGTTATAGTTATTTTCTTAAATTCCCTGTGTAAAATAATAGGTAGAACTCTACACAGTTATTACTTCAATGGTTCAATGGGAAACTGCTGGGGGTGGGGAGAGAGAAAATGATTCAAGTTTTATAGGTCTGTTAAAAAGTGGATTGAGGCCTGTGGTGGCGCATGTCTTTAATCCTAGCACTTGGGAAGCAGAGACAGGCAGATTTCTGAGTTCAAGGCCAGCCTGGTCTACAGAGTGAGTTCCAGGACAGCCAGGGCTATACAGAGAAACCCTGTCTCCACCCGCCCCCAAAAAAAGTGGATTGAAAAACCTCAATAGGGTACTTTGCAGTGACTGGTTCTCTCTCTCTCTCTCTCTCTCTCTCTCTCTCTCTCTCTCTCTCTCTCTCTCTCCCTCCCTCCCTCCCTCTCTCTCTCTCTCTCTCTCTCCCTCCCTCTCTCTCTCTCTCTCTCTCTCTGTGTGTGTGCACATACATATATACATACCTACGTACATATGGATAGTGATTGTGTAAGATAATGAGAAGGCCAGTACTGCATGAAAAAGCTGCCAATTAGTCCTTGGCAGGGGTGGGGGTGTATGATTTTACTGTTTGAAATTCTGCCAAGTTCTAGAACATCAGAGACAATTACACAGGAAGAGATCCCTTTAAAATCAGAAATCCAAGGAGACACTTCTTAGAGTCATCACGATAGGTCAGTGGGTTAAAGGCACTTTCTGTCAAGCCTGAGTCCTATCCCTCCAATCCACATGAAGGAAGGCAAGAACCCTGACTCCTACAACTTGACCTCTGACCTCCACTCTTGTGTAGTACACATGTACTGTGAGGTATGGGAAAACATACACAAGTAAATAATCACTTTTTTTAAAAAAAAATCTGTGCATGTGTATGCATGTATGTGTGTGACAGGGGAAGGTGGGGGAGAGAGATCAAATTCAGGGTAGGGACCTAAGGGTAGAAAAAAACCCACTGAACTAGATCTAACACCCTGTATAGACTCACCCAGTATCTATGCAGGTTTAACTATGTCTTTTTTTTTTTTAAGATTTATTTATTTTATGTATATGAGTACATTGTTGCTGTTTTCAGACACACTAGAAGAGGACATCTGATTCCATTACAGATGGTTGTGAGCCACCATGTGGCTGCTGGGAATTGAACTCAGGACCTCTGGAAGAGCAGTCGGTGCTCTTAACTGCTGAGCCATTTCTCCATCCCTATGTCTTCAAAAACACACCCTAATGCCTTTTCCAGAAGCAACTTGTCCGTATCAGGGAACCTGATGCTAAGATCTACAATGGAGTACTGGGGAACTAGCTTCGTTGGTAAAGTGCTTGCTGAGCACGCATGAAGACCTGAGTTTGCTCCCCTAACCCATGTTAAAAAGCCAGGGACGGTGGCACATGCCTGTAGTCCTCTTGCTAGAGCGTCAGAGACAGATCTGTGAGGGCTGACCAGCTAGCCAGGCCAGCTGAACTGGTGCTTTCTAAGCTAATGAGAAGTGATGTCTTAAAAAGAACAAGGTAGACAATACCCAGGCACAACACAAACACACATATTTCAGAATCTACAAGGGTCCCAATCAGTGCTGTATAAATATCTGCCTTAAAACTGATGAAACCACTAAAAGTACCACAGGGCAATCTTCCAAGCCTGGAGATGGTGAAAAATTTTTATCAACTTGTTATTTCCACCTTTAGTTTATCTGTTCTCAACATAAATAAATGATATTGTGAGCTGGCAGAAAGGCCCTGTCTGGTATAAGGTGTTCCCAGATTTGATGTGGAAGAGGCAGACCTGCAGCCTATAGGCTCAATCGACCATAAGTAATCACTTCATCTCACTAACCCTACTCCCTCGTTCAACACGGGGAGGGGGCCAAGGGGGGAAACAACGATAGCTAATCAGCCAGGTTGTGGGGGTCCAAGATGTCAGCGAGAAGCAGGAGGGCTTATTCCTGAGAAATTAAGGACTCTGGGATTTACAGTCTGTGTTGACCTTGGGCAAATGATGCCCTAGTGTACCATGCAGTTTCTTTATGTGCAAAATGCAGAAGTAACAGTCCAACTTTATAGAGCCGCTATGGAGCTTAAAGCTGACAGTGTGGGACACACGCCTGCTCAGTGTTAGGAGGTCCTTCAGTAAGTTCTATCACACTGGACAAAAGCCTCCATTTAATTTGTGGTCATTTCTTTTCTGCCAGCATTCTGATGCCTGGAGTTCTGAAGCACCAATTAGTAAGTCCTTTAAAAAGAAAAAAAATTGTCCCATGCCCAATCCCAGTCAGAAGCAGCAGCATTATACACTGTTGGGTACAACTTCCGTCTTCCTGGTGCATCAGCAAGGACATGGGTATGTGAAGGAACCTATGGGTGTCCCTTCATTGAATGTTCTAATGTTGTAGTAACTGTTGTCACCTCTGTGTCTTGCACCTCTGTGTCAAGCCTGTGGCTCTGGCTTAGCCTGCCCAGCTAGGGTGGTGTGTGTTCCTTGGACATTTGTATTAATAAATGCTGCTTGGAAATTCACCGTGCTCCAAACAGTGACACATTTCAGTACAGTCCTCCAATTGGGTGCAAGTTGGGGTTTCTAAGTTAAAAATACAAACAAAGGGATCTGAAAGTCTCTTTTCCGGGAATTTTTTGAAAAGCTTCATTCATTTTTATTACATGGATGTGATAGTTTTGTCTGAATGAAAACGTCACATCCCCAGGTACTGGAGTTACCTTGCAGGTGCTGGGAACCGACCCTGGGTCCTCACAAAGAACAGTAAGTACTTTTAACCAGTGAGTCATGTGTCCAGATCCTCTTCTCTGGAAGCTTTTAGGTTGAAGGAGAGAAGTGAGCACATCACACATCATTTGTTTTGGTGAATTTTCACAAAGCAAACACACTTCAGTTCTGCCTGGTGTTTCCAGTAGTCAGAAGGTTCTAGAATAACCATGTATTTCATCATTTGGGGGAATAAAAAAAAAAAACTATAATGAATTTGGGGGAAAAAAGATAGTAAGTGAGGATTTCCCAGACAAGATAGCAAGCAACTGCCTTCTCAGCTGCAAATGTGATTTTGAATTATCAAATGGAGATAAGCAAAATGATTGGCTGGACCCAGATCGCCAAAATCCCATCACCATCCACCCGCCGATTGATATATGATCTCGACAATTTACTTCAAGGGCTTCAGTCCTCATTTGTTAACCGGGTGATAATAATAGGATTGTTGTTAGGATTAAATGAAGTAACACTCATATGGACTTGGATGAGCCTGCCACTTAAGCTCTCGACAAAAGTAAATCATTATCCTTTTAGGATGGTGCCCCTGGGGACAATAGGAAGAGTTATGGAGATCTCAAGAATTCTTTTAGAAAAAAAAAAAAAAAGGAATTTTTTTTTTTTTTTTTTTTTTTTTTGGTCTAGCAGAAAAGCTGGATGAGAATGGCTCAGGAGTGTTATCACAGAGCTCCAGGACTCGCAGCAGCAAGGAGGGTAGGTCTGTGGTCAAAGCTAGAGAATGAGAGCAAAGCTCATATCTGGGGGTGGCAGCCAGGTTGATGAACCGTGTAGCTGTGAAGATAGCGTGGCTCTGAAGAGAAAGCCACAGGGGTGTGCCTGGCATCCAAACACGACATGACCTGATTTGCTCAGAGACCGGAGGACAGCCTGACCGATTTGACATGGACGTAGAGAGAACAGTGAGAGGCTCAGCAACCACAGAATCAGAATCCATAGGGTTGGGGCCTTCAAAAGCCTGTGCCCAGAAACATAGGACTTTTCAGGACTTTATCCAGAACCTACTGGCCGTCACACATTGCAGTTTATGAGAAACCTTGGGCCTTTAAACTCAGCATTCCTCCACATGGAAATAAGCTATAATTTTGCACTTGGACCAACTCGGAATGCTATATGAGAGAAGAAACATTACTACTCCAGGAGTGGAACACCATCCTAGCATGGATAAAGCCTTGGCAGAATGTGTGTGGGATTGATGACAGAGGAATCTCCCCTGAATGATAGAAACAAGCAGCGCCCCCAAATCCAGCCAGGATCCTAACTGATTTCAACTGCATTATTAACTATTTCTTCTTTCCTCATCACTGTGTGGCGGCTGCTCCTCATTCTGGGGGAATTCTCTCTCCTTGACTGCTTGCAGGAGATGTATAAATTCAGCAGGGGGACTGGAAAGACGGCTCAGAGATTAAGAGCACTGGCTGCTCTCCCAAAAGTCCTGAGTTCAATTCCCAGCAACCACAGGGTGGCTCTCAACCATCTGTAATGGGATCCGATGCCCTCTTCTGCTGTGTCTGAAGACAGCGACAGTGTACTCATATACATAAAATAAATTAATAAATCTTAAAAAAAAAAATTCAGCAAGATTACTACTGTTAAGTGCACCCTACTTATGTTAGCTAAACTTGGTCATCAACTTGGCACATCTGAGAGGAAAGAACCTCAGCCGAGGACTTGCTTCCATCTGATTGGTCCATAGGCATGTCTGTGAGGCATTTTCTTGATTGTCAATTGATGTAGAAAGGGCCTAGTCCACTGTGGCTTGTGCCATCCCTAAGCATGTAGGCCTGGTCTGTATAAGAAAGGGGAAGCCAGGAGAAGTAAGCTTGTAAGCAGCAACCCTTCATCACTGTATTTCTCAGCCTGTGACTTGTGACCCCTCTGAGGGTCACAGGACTCGCTCACGGGGGTCCCATATCAGATATTTGCATTACAGTTCATAGCGGTAGCAAGACTAGTTATGAAGTAGCAATGAAAATAATTTTATGGTTCTGTATGATGTGGGAGGCCAGCTTCCCTGCTCTCTAGCTGTACATGTTAGAAATGCAAACGGTTCAAGTACTTTGAGTACTTTGAGGAACTGTTATTAAAGGACCTCAGCATTAGGAAAGTTGAAAGCCACTACTCCATTGTCTCTGCTTTAGTCTCTTTAATCTCTTCTGCTTTAATCTCCTGCCTTGACTTCCCTCAATGATGGACTTAACCTAGAGGCTAAAATAAACCTTTTCTTCCCCACATTGCCTCTGGTTCTGGTGTTTAACCACAGCAGCAGAGAAGCAAACTAGAAGACTAGTGTTCCTTTAACCTGAGAGTGGTGGCACAAAGCTGAGTCCCAGCACTCAGGTGGCCGCAGGTGGAGCTCTGAGTTCAAAGGCAGCCTGGTCTACAAAGTGAGTCCTAGGATAGCCAGGGCTGCTACACAGAGAAACTCTGTCTCAAAAAACAAAACAGAACAAAACAAACAAACAAACACAAACAAACAAAAATCCAGGGATGGCTTTTCTGTGGCCCGTGGGTTTCCCAGAGCCTGAACTTGAACTTGAACTCAGAATCTTTCTCGACATAGCCTGTATATCAGGTAATTTTGTTTTGTCTTGTTTGTTTGGGCAGAGTGTCACTAATGAAGCCTTGGTTGTTCCCAAACTCAATGTATAGAACAGGTTGGCCTTAAACTCACAGAGATCCACCTGCCTCTGATTGCTAGGATTAAAGGTGTACACCATCCCACCTCACCCCATCCCTCAGTCTTTATCAATCATTTGGAACTCAGCCACTTCTGCAGCACCACTCACTATGTCAGGTGGGAAATCGTGCCAGGCTCAGTTCTACACACTTAACTTAAGCCCTGGCTAGGTAACAACTGCCTCTCTGTTTAGGAACCTGTTCTCATATTTCTGAGTTCATAACTGATTTATGACCTATAAATATAGTCACATCAACCTCATTGCTGAATAATTTACATACTAAGGTCATGCTCTTTGGATGAACCTGACATTCATTAGTGTTGAAACTAACCAGCCGTGGGCATCCAAGCCAGAACCCATGGACGACCTATACCCCAAAGTGGTGGGGTAGAAAAGCAAAAAGCTTAGATTTGACCTCCTCAGTTAACATCTGGTCAATCTACCTTCTTTATAGCCTCAGACTCTCCATCTCTAAAATGGGACCCACAGATGTCAATACTGAGAATGCCAGAAAAATGATAAATCTTAGTGCAAGTATGATGGTGCATACTGGGAATCCCAGCACTTATGAGGTGGAGGGAGAGAGAGGGTCAGGAAGTCAAAGTCATCCTCAGCTATATAGTCAGTTCCAAGTCAGACAGGGTTACATAGAATCAACCTCAGGGAAAAAGACAACAAAAACAAGAATGAATAAATGAATGAATATCTTTAGGTCCCAGATGTTAAGAACTTTGGAATCTTAACCTCACTTCTGCCACATAACCCTCTTTGATGAAAACCCATTTACATTCATTATGCAAAGAAGTCCAAAGCCTTCAGCAGTAGGATGTTGACGATGATCATACAGTCTCCATCTATAAAATGGGCATAGCATATTTAATCCTCTTCTTTGGTTACAATGAACTGCTGAGATAGAATTGGGAAACAGGGCCTGGGCAAGACATTTGACAAGTGAAACCCTTGCTACAAAAGTCTTATAACCTGAGTTTGATCCCAGGAGTTCTTGGTAGAAGGAAAGAACCAACTGACAAATGTCACCCTCTGACCTCTACACAGGCACCCTAATACCCTCACATCGCACACACATGTGCAACAGTAATAAATAAAATAATTTTCCAAAAACTGTAAAAGAGTTTACAAATGAATGAACATGAAAGTATTGTTGTGATGGAACAAAAGAGAATTAACTAAACTTGAACTCAAGACAATATTGCCTGTATCATTTCTATACCTGGGCTATCGGACAAAACAACAAACAGGAAGCAGCAGAGTGGGGTGGGCCGAGCATTGCTTTGGGAGGCACGGAGATGGCACCAGGAACTGAGGAACCAAGACAGTGCTCTGTTCAAATACACTGAGAGTAAGAATGGAAAGATAAGCCAGGCGGTGGTGGTGCACGCCTTTAATCCCAGAACTTGGGAGGCAGAGGCAGGCGGATTTCTGAGTTCAAGGCCAGCCTGTTCTACAGACTGAGTTCCAGGACAGCCAGGGAGAAACCCTATCTCGAAAAACCAAAAAAAAAAAAAAAAAAAAAAAAAAAAAAAAAAAAAAAAAAAAAAAAGAATGGAAAGATAAGAAATATTTCCCTATGGCCACCAGGGGACGTTCCACTTCCCTGTTTGTTGCGGAACAGTGTGATGTGGGAGCCACAGACTCTTCCTTCGGTTACTAGTTCCTCAATTAGCATGAGAACAAACTCACTACTTTTCCAAGCACACTGTGTTGTCAAGATTTATCTCACAGAAGAAACACTCACTTCCATTGTAATTTGGGTGAACCCTGTACTCCATTTGACAAATGTCAGGGGAGTGACTGGAGCAGACCTGTTCCTCCAGGAAATGCTTCCACCTAGGCTTTGTGACTAACAGTGCCTAGAGACAGCTCATTTTATCCTCCAAAGTCCTCACCTCATCAATTTAGGCAAAACCCCAAAGATCACAGAATAAAGCCTACTGAGACCATGCAACACTAACATGGTGCTTTCCCATTCACATGGCACTGAAACCTAAGTCAGTTTACAATTGTTTTACAAGAAGAAGATTTTGCAAGAGTAAAAATGAAAAGCATGAAAAACCAAGCAACTTGTAACAGTAGCCTTCTTTCTTTCTTATTCATTCATTTTTTTATTTTTGCTTGGGTTTTGTTTGCTTGCTTGTTTTGCTGTTGTTGTTGTTGTTGTTGTTGTTGTTGTTGTTGTTGAGATAGGGTCTCTAACTTTGACTAGCCTAGAGTTCACTGTGTAAATCAGGCTGGCCTTGAACTCATAGATTAACCTGCCTCCATCTCCGGTGCTGGGATTGAAGTGGTGCACCACAGAGCCCAGCAAGGTTGCTTTTGTTGTTTGGTTTGGTTTTGAGACTCTATCTCATGTAGCCCACGCTGGCCCCAAAGTTGTTTGCAGCTAAGGAAAATGACCTAGAACCCCTGGTCCTCTTGTCCCACATGCCTGGTGATCTATTTTTAAAAAATAAACTCTCAGGCTGGGGAGGCTCAAAGGGTGAAGGTACTTACTGCCAACCCCTAAGTTTGATCCCCAGAACTCACATGGTTGAAGGAGAGATCTGGCTTTCTCCCACAACTTGTCCCATGTCCTCCACAGGTGTGCCCAGAATGCACATGTGTATGTTCGTAAGACCCCAAATAAATAAATCAATCAATAAATAAATCTAATAAACATTTCTACTAAATAAATAAACTGGAGTAGAATGGTGCTCAGTGGTATAACACATGCTTAGTGTATGTTAAGGCCTGGGGTCTGAGCCCCCAAACATTTCAAGATAAACAAGTAAATGGCCCTCTAAGAGAAGGTGGTTTACATAAGAAGTAAGCCACTGTGGTCCATTTTCAGTTAGGAGAGGCATTTAGAGCATCAGTGAGTACAAGCGGAGGAGGAGGATTAGGCACCTGTCTTCCCCAGCTAGGACAGGTGCCTGCTTGCCTGGATGCCTTTTAGTTTATCTTAGCATTGAAAAGTTACAATCTGCTACAGGCCAACCTCACAGAATCAGAAAAGGGGAGGGGCTCCCAGCCTGAGAAGGATGGATGGGATTATTCTAGACAAGTGGGAAAGACGGTACTTACCTGAAGAACTCACCCAACAAGAAAATCAAGAAGCAGGGGAATTCAGTGGAAATATAAATGCCACTGTTTTGTGCCAAATCAGAGCAGCAACCATGCTGCCTTTTATCCAGGCTGATGCCCAGCTTCTGCAGAACCCAAACAAACAAACAAACAAACAAATCTGTCTCGCTTTCACTGCTCTAAGTCTCCAGGACTATTATGAAGTAAAGATGGCTGTTTCTCACAGTTTATCTAGTATTTTCCTGGCTGGGAGATAACTTTGTAAAGTGTCTGCTCGGCAAGCATGAGGACCTGAGTTCGGGCCTCAGATCCCCCTTTAAATAGCCTGTGTCTTAATTACTTTTCTATTACTGTGAAGAAACACTATGACCAAGGCAACTTATAATAAAGAAACCATTCAGTTAAGAGTTTGCTTACAGTTTCAGAGGGTGACTCTATGACCATCATGGTGGGGAGCTTGGTGTTGGAACAGTAGCTGAGAATTTACATACAAATGACAAATACAAGGCAGAAAGAAAGAGAGAGAGAGAACCCCTAGTAACACATCTCTTCTAGCAAGGCCACACCTCCTAGTCCTTCCCAAACAGTTTCACCAACCAGGGAACAAGCATTCAAATATATGAGCCTCGGAGACCATTCTCAAACCATCACAAGGAAGCATGGTATCATACACTTGGAATCCCAGTGCCAGGGAGGCAGAGACAGAACAGTTCTTGGAGCTCACTGGCCAACTAGATGAGCCTACTAGGATGCGTGCCAAGCCAGCAAGATTGCCTGTTTCAAAAAGCAAAGTGGATGGTAACAGACACTAACTTCTGACATCCATCTGAGCACCCACCCACATCTGTGAAGATGTACCTGTACACAAATGCACACACACACACACACACACACACACAGAGAGAGAGACAGAGACAGAGACAGAGACAGACAGGGAGAGGGAGAGGGAGAGAGGGAGAGAGAGAGGGAGAGAGAGAGAGAAAGGGAAAGAGGGAGGGAGAGGGAGAGGGAGAGAGGGAGAGAGGGAGAAAGAGAGAGAGAGAGAGAGAGAGAGAGAGAGAGAGAGAGAGAGAGAGAGAGAGAGAGAGAGACATCAGCAAGATAGTCAGTCGGTAAAGGGGCATGCCACCAAGCCTGAAGTCCTAAGTCTACAGGAACTCATGTGGTGGAAGTAGAGAACCAACTCCTGCAAGTTGTCCTCTGATCTCCACACTTGTTCTTTGGAACATGTGCTCCTTACAGATACATAGAGATAAAATGTAATTAAAAAGAAAAAATCTAGCCCGGTGGCGGTGGCATACGCCTTTATCCCAGCACTTGGGAGGCAGGGGCAGGCAGACTTCTGAGTTCGAGACCACCCTGGTCTACAGAGTGAGCTCCAGGACAGCCAGGGCTATACAGAGAAACCTTGTCTCAAAAAACAAACAAGCAAACAAACAAAAATCTAATATTTTACGGTAGAGTTTCATTTTTATTTTGCCCAACTTAGAATTTCAGAGAAATTTTGGCTTTATCCTTGATCTGTTTACCAGTTGCAAAGAGTTCTCAAGGCTTTCTGTCTTCAGTGTTCTGCCCTGGAAGGAGCCTTTTGCTTTCCTTTTCCTTTCTCAGAGTTATTTATTTTTATTTTATTGTATGTGTGTTCTGCCTGCATGTATATCTGTGTATCATATGTATAGTGCCTGTAGAGGCCAGAGAAGGCAATAGGGTCCCCTGGACTAGGGTTACAGATATTATAAACTGCTGTGTGCATCCTGGAATTTGAACCCAGACCTTCTGGAAGAGCAACTAGTGCTCTTAACTGCTGAACCATGTCTCTAGGCCAGCACTGCTTTGTGGCCTGTCTGGGAGCCTTCACTATCTGTGGATCCAGGCCCAGTGCTTTTAGTGGCTCATTGATCAGCTGAAAAAAGTCACAGACTCAAAGAAGCCTCTGGTTTTCCACTTTTTTTTTTAAGATTTATTTATTTATTTTTTATGTGTATGAGTACACTGTAGCTGTACAGATGGCTGTGAGCTATCATGTGGCTGATGGGATTTGAACTCAGGATCTTCAGAAGAGCAGTCAGTGCTCTTACCTGCTAAACCATCTCACCAGCCCTAAGGGGTAAGTCAGTGGGTTAGAAATGGCTATGAGCTGCCACATGGATGCTGGAAATCAAACCCTGTCCTGTGGTATGGTGGATTGTGTGGAGCTAGAGTTAGAAGTGCCAAAGCTCAAATTTTATTTCTTTGTTGTTGTTTGGGGGGGGATGTTTTTTGGGGGGTTCGAGACACAGCTTCTCTGTATAGCCCTGGCTGTCCTGGAACTTACCCTGTAGACCAGGCTGACCTCAAACTCAGAAATCTGCCTGCCTCTGCCTCCCAAGTGCTGGGATTAAAGGCATGCACCACCACTGCCTGGCTCAAATATTTTCATTAAGGGTCCATGGCTAACAACCCTGGCAGAACCAGGGATGAGTTTTAAGGCGACACCTGTGCCTCTCCCAGCAGCTATCAGACTACTGGGGAAAAAATGAACACTTCCGCCCCTCCCCCCACACCTCCATTGGAATTTCCCAGGATTCTCATATTGGGAGAAGTAGAAGGTTGGAGCCCTGCTGCCAGCCAGATGGGGAACTTGTCTCACAGGAATAAAATCTCCCAGTTGTCAGACTATGTTGGAAAAGAGATTTTACCTGACATGGGTGCTGGAAATCAAACCTGGGTCCTCTGGAAGAGCACAGCTACCTCTCTAGCCTAGGAGTGCTTAGTCTTGCAAACCTCTTACTCTCTGTTTAAAACTAAACCTTAATGTAAGACCTGAAAGGTGAAGCTGACCTTAGGGAGGGGTCATTGAACATCATCTCTCCTGCTTTCAGCTGAATAAACCTCTTTTCCCCAGTTTCTCACGCTTTATGTCTTTAATTAAGGATGAGTGGTCCTGCTCTGTGTTAGGGCTGACAGGGCCTGAACATGCTGGAACTGCAGGGCTGCAGGAACGCTCCTACAGTAACTCAGCTTGCTTCATCTCTTTTTCCTGGTGTGAAATAGGGATGGGATAGGATGCGAACTAGGAATAAGATTTCCTGTAGCACTGTCTTGGATTACAATTGGAAGCAGCTCACAGTTTCCAATATAGAATGCTTTGCTTCCTTGGGATTGGTTAGCCTTAAATTTTTACATGAATTTGTGTGTGTGTGTGTGTGTGTGTGTGTATACATGCCATGGCACACATGTAGAGGTCAAGACAACTTGCTTCCTCACGGCTAGACTTCACAAACCCTTTAAGTTTCAAAGATGCCTGACACTTTCCAGAGATCCTTCCTCAGTTTCTTTGGATGATGTAGATCATTCTTATGGAGTAGCCTGTAGCTGGTGTTCATAGGAATGAACAGCTGCCTTTTAGGGCATCTGTAATGATGCATCTATTACTTTGTCTCATCACCAAGGCTGGAGGACCTCTCTTTACAAATGTCACTGAGAGAAGCTCTACAAAGTACTTTCCTGTGTCCATTCAAGTGAAAAGTTCTGCTCATAACAGACCTGGGTAGTAGTGTCGACCAAGCAAAGCAAATTCGACCCACAGGGCCAAGGCATCACTTGGCTTCTCTGAGTGGCAGGATGGGCCCACTTCTCTGCTTCTCCCAGATGAACTTTAAAAGTGCAGGAAATTCCACAGACCACCAGAAGGCACCCACACAAGACCCTGTCACTTAGCCAGAGACTAAGTTCATCCAGAGGGGCCTGGCTTAGGCTCCGGTCCACACACTTGTCAAAGGCCAGCTCCACCCAAGGGAAGGGAAAAAAATTAAACAGGATCAGCTTTTTATTTCCATGTAAAAAGCACTTGCCTCAGGTTATAAATGTTATTGCATTTGTGTAGCACTTTACGGCTACCCTCTGCTCGCAAGCATCACAGGATCCCAGTGGCAGTACTTTTATAAGCCTTGATCAATAGCTTATTTCTATCGCCTTCAGTCCCAGCTGCCAATCCGATCTGTATGATGTGGGAGGCCGGCTTTCCTGCTCTCTAGTTGTACATGCTAGGAATGCAAACAGTTGGAGTACAAGTACTCTGAGTGTGTGTGTGTGTGTCCAGGAGCGGGACATTTTTGAACAAGGAATGACAAAATGGGTCCCTTATTCTAGAAACTACCACAGACCTGGAGTGTTTCCACTCTCTGTCTCTCTGCCTCTCTTTCTCTCTCTCTCTCTCTCTCTCTCTCTCTCTCTCTCTCTCTCTCTCTCTCTCTCTCTCTCTCTCTCTCTCTCTCTCTGTCCCTCTCCCTCCAGATCTCATTCATTTTCTCTCTTTCTCAATGTTTGAAGGTTCAAAGTAATGAGACCCAATTTTCTATTAAGTTTCTCTTTGTATTTTGTATATATTGGGAAGGGAGGTCAAAGGTAATATCATACATCCTAGGACAGAATCACTCTGTCGCATCTATCCATTCCTCCCATTCACAGCAGGAGAGGAACCTAGATCAAAGTAGGTACTCAGAAAACATCTGTTGACTTAATGAGTGAACTCTGGTTCTCAGTAAGAAGGGAAGAGAGCTTGCTCTGAGAGGGAACTAAGGAGAAAGGCTAGTGCCCCTAGCAGAAATGGGGTTCCCAACAGCTACTTGGTTTCTGCTTTGTTTAAGGTTCATAGCCTAGACACTCTAGGAATCACAGAGAAATAAGGCCATTAAGTTGAACCAGCTACTTTTGCCTTTCCAGAGAGTAGTCAGTGTAGAAACCCCTTAGAGAAAAATACCTGGCTTCATTCTGTTCCCTTGACCTCAGAGATCAATTTTAGGATAATCTCCTGCTGAAGAGACCCCGAGGGAACACCCCAGGGCCCCCGACATTGTGCAACTCAGGGAGGATGCCAAGGTATAGGAAGGAAGTCAGGCCTGCCCTTGCTGGAACCTGCGTCCTTGAGACAGAGCCAAAGCTCTCCCAGCGGCTCGGCGGAGGGAGGTTGAGGTGACTTTCTCCCCCCTGCCACTCAGCATCTTTTCCGCGGTCTTCCTCTACCTAGGGAGAATATGCATGAACTCCCTGCTGACGGGGCGGCTCCATAGAAGCTGAAAAATTCCCCTTTCTCCTTGAGAGGAAACCCGGTCCCAAGTGGAAAAAAAAAATGCATCTTGTGTTAAAAAAAAAAAAAAATTAGAATATGTAGTTTAGATAGGAGATATCAGGAAATGGGGGGTACCTCATGAGAAGGATGTCAGAGTACATGTGGCACCTGGGCAGTGGCCGTTAGAAAGACCTGGGATGGAGCCTGGAAATACCAGGAGAAATTAGGGAATTAGCTCCCCTGGTTTGCCTGCTGCCATCTGAGAACTGCCTCCTCTTCCTGCCCTACCCAGGGTTCCCAGCCAGGGGATTGGGTTGGAGGGGGAGGGGGTTGGAGGGGGTGGGGAGAATGTAGTAGGAGGGAGCACGAGGTTGGCAGAGGCCCCTTGGCTCAGGACCACACTGCCTGTAGCGCATTATGAATTAATATTTTTTAATAAATCCTGTAATTATCCAGTGAACAGAACATTTTTGTGGCACAATATTGTTCAGCTTTAAAAGCATTAATTTGTTCAATATAAACATTAAAAATATACCATTTTTTTTGTAACCTTAGTTTGTTTGTTTTTGTTTTTTTAATGCCTAGTGAAACGGAATCAGACTCTATCACCCCAACCAAGAGATGCTTTTTGTAGCTGCCCCAAGTGTCCAGGGGGACTGCAGCCAGCTCTCCTATCCAGTGGGACAAGTCTGATAGAGATACTCAACAACTTAGCTTTGACCTGATGTTCGTCCCAGCAGGGTCAACTGTGACATGGCAGGTCCTCTTTCGGAAGAAGAAGGGGGAAAGGCTGTTCAGACACCTGTAGACACGCACCACCTTATCCTCCCCCTGGGTTTACCCTGCACAGAAACACAGAGGCTGCAGGGTCAGCCAGACCATGCAGGGTGTGCAGAGGAGCCAGGGGGAAGGGGGCCCAGGGGCCATTCTGCTTCAGGGATGTTCACCACCTGACTTCCCTGAAGCTTGTCTCTGCTAGACTGCTCACCTTGATCCTAATTATTTTGTTTGTTTGCTTGCTTGCTTATAAATGTTGGCTTTCTTATATGGGAGAACAAAAGACACAAAACAAGAATCAAGATGTAATCAGATCAATGCACATCTTGTATCCTTCTCAGGGTCCTCGATCAGCTTCACAGAGTTTGGTGTCAGGCTTCCCTTCTTCCCTGCCTCCTCTTGTTCCCTTTCTCCCTCTTTCTTTGCTGCCCCTTCCTCCCTCCATCCTCATTTTCTTTTTCCTTCCTTCCCTCTTTTCTTTTCCTTCTTCCCTCCTCCCCTGCCCATTTTGAGGAACTGATGCTCTGTCTCCACACACTACTACTCCTTCTATCACTGAGACCCTCTCCTTCCCTCTCTCCCTCTCTCCATTCCTCTCTTTCTAAGAATAACTTTTTTCTAAGAACAGTACAAGAACTATGTATGAGGGCTGGAGAGATGGCTCAGTGGTTAAGAGCACTGACTGCTGCTCTTTCAGAGGTCCTGAGTTCAATTCCCAGCAACCACATGGTGGCTCACAACCACCTGTAATGGGATCTGATGCCCTCTTCTGGTGTGTGTGAGGGGAGTGACAGTGTACTCATACGCATAAAATAAATACATAAATCTTAAAAAAAAAAAAAGAACTATATGTGGGAGAATGGGTGTAGGTCGGTTGGTAGAGTGCTTGCCCAGGGTGCACAGCTCTCTGGGTTCCAATCCAGCACTTCATACATGGGTGTGATGGCTCACACCTGTAATCCTAGCACCCAGGGAGATAGAGGCAAGAGAATCACAAGTTCAAGGTCAGTCTTGATTACATAGGAAGTTCCGGGCCACTCAGAACCACAGGAGACCCTGTTTCAAAAATAATTGGGTGACTGGTAAAAAGGCTCAGTGGGTAAAGATACTGTTGTATGACTAAACTTTTTCCAGGAGACACAACAAATGTCCATTCACAGGGAGCCCACAATAGACCACCAAAGTCCACCAAAGTCCAACTTGGACTTTGAGTTTTACTGAACTCATTTCTAAGAATATGTGTGGGGCAGTGGACTGTGCCACCAGGCAGAAAACCTGCTAAGGTCGAGCAGATTCAGGAACCTCAGCAATTCTCATAATTGAGCACAGTAGGCGGTTAAATCTGCTCCAGACCAGGTTCCTGTCCCAGAACACAAGACCACGACACCCCGTGGAGAGGACTGTGGCAATCAATCCCGTAGGGACTGCCCCTTCCTCATGAAGATGAGGCATTAGAAAGCATCTGCCTCTAGATCCCAACCTACCCCCAAATGTTTGAAAGGTCCTATCTACAAGGAATAAGGTGCACACGTTATTTCACCAAAAATCATCTGAGAGTGCTGTAGCACTCCAGGGAAGACTCCTGCCACAGACTCCAGGGTAGCAGCGGCCTTGGCCTCAGTAGAGGCCTGGCAGCCTGCCATGCTGCGACTTCCCCTCAGAAAGCTATAGTGCCAGGCAGTGGTGGCACATGCCTTTAATCCCAGCACTTGGGAGGCAGAGGCAGGCGGATTTCTGAGTTCGAGGTCAGCCTGGTCTACAGAGTGAGTTCCAGAACAGCCAGGGCTACACAGAGAAACTCTGTCTCGAAAAAAACAAAAACAAAAACAAAAACAAAACAAATAAGTAAACAAAAAACAAAAAAACAACAAAAAAAAGAAAGATATAGTAATTCTTCCGCTGTTCTGTCCAGGCCAGAGCCACAAAGATCTGTAGGCAGACTGGCAAATATGGATGAGTGGTTTCTTACAGGGCAGAAGTGACTCAAAGACAGATGCATCACCAAAGCCCATCCCAGCATGGGAGATAGCTCACAAAGCTGAGAACCTGGAGCACAAGACACAGCTTGCAGAAAGCTCAACAGGTTGGAGGATGCCCTTTTAAGGTGCCACAGTTAATCTAACTCTCTAGAAAAACCAAAAAATAAATAAAAAATAAAAACCTAACTCTCTTCCAGACAGTTGGGTGGGTTTCCACTTTTTCCAGGAAGCTCGGCTTGTTGAGGTCTTCTTTGATGCTCAGCTTCCTTTTATCTAAAAGGGAAGCTCAACCTTTATTGCTTAGTCTGGCAAGGGCTGGAGCTAGTGAATCTGACCAATTTCAGGGACTTCCTGAAACTCTTAAGTTTTTTGTCTTCTTGCTTAAAGAGTTTCCCAGTAGGATAAAATGTTTCAGTCTAGAAGGAAACTGTTACAAATGCATGTTGCCAAATCTGCCACCCCGGTCCCTGGAGCCCACATAGTTTAAATAGAAAGTGGTCTTCTGACCTCCATGTTCATGTGTTCATATTCCAACACACACACACACACACACACACACACATACACACACACACACACACACACACACACACACACACACGTGTGTGTGTGTGTGTGTGTGTTAAAGTTAAAAATAATTAGTTGTGGGTGAGTGAGAGAACACCCTCATAGAAACAGGGGAAGGGGAGATAGGATGTGGGTTTTCAGGGCTAGGGGAAACAGGGTAAGGGGATAACATTTGAAATGTAAATAAAGAAAATAGCGAATGAAAAAAAGTTTAAAAAAATTGTTTTGGTTTTAGGGTTTGTTTTTTGTTTTTCAAGACTGCATTTCTCTATGTAATAGCCTTGGCTGTCCTGGATTTGCTTTGTAGACCAAGATGCCCTTGCACCTCTGCCTCCGAAGCACTGGGATTAAAGCCCTGCATCACCAGGCCCAGTCTTGATTTTAAAATTTTAAGTTTTTCAAACAATTATGACCAATAAAGTAAAAACCATTCAAATTCCCACTATGTTCTCCCCTATAAGATAGCTACTGTTTGTATTTTCATTTAATTAATTTGAGAAATATTAGAAAATAAATTTCTATATTAACTCATATTTATATGTTAAATTTGCAGGCAACTTCCAATAAAATTATCCCACCATAAGAAAAAAGCCCTATTATAATAATGGCTGACATCCTAGGTTTTCTTTTTTTTTTCCCCTCCTTTCCCTTTCTCCCTTTTGCTCCGGCCCGCTTGTTCTGGCCCATAGGTTTTTTTTTTTTTTGTTTCTCATTACAGATGGTTGTGAGCCTCCTTGTGGTTGCTGGGATTTGAACTCATGACCTCCGAAAGAGCAGTCAGTGCTCTTAACTGCTGAGTCATCTCACCAGTCCTAAGTTTTCTTTTTGTTATAGAATATATTTTAATGACATTCTTTCCCTTCTCTGAGCTCCTTTCAGCCCCTCTCAACTTCCCTACCCACCCAAATTCTTCCTCTTTCAGTAAAACAAAATAAACAAGAAAAACAACATAAAACAAAAATCAAAACAGGCAAGCTTAAGTCAAGAAAGCAAAAAATTACAAAAATAAAAACACACAAAAAAACCCAGGGAGTCCATTTTTGTTTGTTTGTTTTTTGTTTTTGTTTTATTTTTCGAGACAGGGTTTCTCTGTGTAGCCCTGGCTGTCCTGGAACTCACTCTGTAGATCAGGCTGGCCTGGAACTCAGAAATCTGCCTGCCTCTGCCTCCCAAGTGCTGGGATTAAAGGCGTGTGCCACCATGGCCCGGCCAGGGAGTCTATTTTTAACTTCGTGACAATCTCATGCTTCTTTTCACAAGGCTTTACACTGTTCTGGAGATATTTGCTTTAAAATGCACCCAGCATTCAACCTGTACAGAAAAATACGTAGTGCCCCATAATCTCACTTCCTAAAGGTAAACAGTATTATTTTTTAAAGTCTTTTAAGTTTAGGTGTGTAAACTCACGTGTGTTTAATTTCTAACACACCTTTGTAACCTGCCCTTTCCTGTTTATGATATTTATGAGTATCTTTTCACACCAGTGTATATATGCTGCCCCTTTTAACTGCTACATACAATTCCATTTCATTCCATTGAATTAATGTTCTGTAATTCACTTCAGCAGTAAGGTTGGAAACTGATTCCAACTTTTCTCCACTTTTCTAACTTCTCATTGTTGTAAGGAATGACAATAAATATCATGACGTATATCTCTGTCACTTACCTCATTACTCCTTTAGAAAAAAAGTTCCTAAAAGGAAAATTGCTGACAAAATACAACTTTCGTTTTTTGGTTTCAATCGGATCTTGGTGTGTTTATTTATTAGCCAAACTGGTCTTATATAAAAGGTCACACTTTGTCAATAAATTTTCATGTGACTTAAGACAATATTACCAATAGCTTTTCCCAAGCCCCAAATCCTTGAAACGTATACTCTGTTATCATTTTCTAGAACGTTCCTGGTTGGTTTGTCAGTTTCCGACCTTGATGAACTTTCTGGAATTTACTTGCAATATGGTATAAGGATATTCAGTGATACTCATAACTTTTATGCAGTCATCAATACTCTTGTGAAATATCTCCTTCATTATTCGTTACTCTGTGTATTCAGGAGCCTACCTCCATTGATCTGTCTTTTCCTGCTCTAGTAACATAATGTTTTAGTTACTACAGTTTTATATCATCAGGAACAAGTCATCTGCTTTCATTATTCTCTTGGCTGCTCCATTTGGTAAATACTACAATTAGCTCTACAGTGAGTATATGTGTGTGTGTGTGCGCACACACACACACACACACACACAACTCATATTAAAATTGTACATTGATTTCAGAAGAACTCACATCTTTTCCAAAATCTAGTCTTTCTTTCCAGGATTCTGGCAGCGTCCCTCCACTTTCAGGTCTTCTTTTATGCCTTCTAGCATAAAGAATCCTCATAAATATCTTATGCAGTCGTGTTACATTTATTTGTAAATACTTTAAAATATTTTATTATAGTGTGTATGTGTGTGTGTGTGTGTCTGAATGTGTGGGCATATGTAGGTGCCTGGTGATGAATATGCAAAGGTCAGAGGACAACCTAAAGTTTTCTCTCCTGCCATACTGTGGACTCCAGGAATGGAAGATGAGTCCCCAGATGTGGCATCATGCACTCTGTCACAATGAGTCATCCCACCAGCCCAGAGTTATGATATTTTTACCCTTTGAAGAATTAGATTATAACATTTTGAAAGTTTAAAGTGAATCTGAATCTTCCCTAGAGCTAAGTTACCCTAACATGTGGTAGCTATTTGGCATGTGTGACTCTAGAATACTTAAAAGTTGGCTACTTCTATTGATGGACTGAAATTTTAATTTTGTTTACTTTTAATTATCTTACATTTGAATTTAAAAAACAATGTGGTTTTTTTTTACATGTATGGTTTATTTATTTATATTTTTCTTAAAGGCTTTTAAAAATTTTTTATACATGAATGTTTTGCCTTCAGGTTCATGTGACCATGTTCATGCCTGGTATGTATGAAAGTCAGAAGAAGGTACTAGATCCCTTGGAACCTGGGTTATGAATGCTCATGAGAGACCTTGGCAGTGCTGGACACCTCTGCAAGAATAGCAAGTGCTCTTAACTGCTGAGACATTACTCTAGCCCTAAAAGCCAATGTTTAAACCAGATGTGATAGCTCATACCTGCAATCCCAACACTTCAGGAGGTTAAAGAAGGAAGATTATTTTGAGTTTAAGGCCAGCCTGGACTACATAGTGAATTCCAGGACAACCTGGGCTACAAAGTAAGACCCTCCCACAAAAGAAAATTAATTGAAATAAAACTCATCTGGTTTACAGATCAAGTTCCAGGTTAGCTGGGTCTTCATTGCAAGACCCTATCTCAATAAATGAATGAATAAATAAATAAATAAATAAGTTTAATTCAGTTATTAGAAAACTTTGGAATACACTTTAAAAGTGTGTGTGTGAGAGAGAGATGTGTTGATGTGTCTGTGTGTATATGTGAGACACATACACACATTTGTAATGTATTTGTGCATGAGTATATGTGTGTGTGCATGTTCATGGGTATTGGACTGTTCATGTGTGTGTATACCAGTACGAGCATGCACATGAGGTCAGAGGACAACTTTTGGTGTTGGTCTTCACCTTCCATCTCAAGGTATCTGTTATCTTTCATATTGAGGTTATTTCTTTTTTCTTCCTTTATTTTGATAACTATATACAAATGTGTCTGGCAAGTTTGTGTCTCTATGTACACGCGATGACAGGAACAAACCTGCTCTGAAAACTCCTTTTCACTGTTGTTCGCTGCTCTGTACCACTGGCCCATGAGCTTCCAGGAACTCTCCCATCCATCTCCCCAAAGGAGCAGTGGGGTTAGAGATGTGTGCTACTGCATCCAGTTTTTCCATGGGTTCTGAGCACCCCAACCCCAGTCCCCACATTTGAGCTTAATCCACTTATGGACCTACCCAGCCCAGGAATCTACTTTCCAATAGTAAATTTTATAAATCAAATCGGAGAGAAAAGTAATTCTGATGAGGGCTGGGCAGATGGCTCACAAAGTGAAGTGCCTGGTGAGTCTGGTATGCACTCATGAGGACCTGAGTTCTGACCCAGCACCCATAGAAAATGGGATATGGTGAGAGACATGTGTAACCTCAGTGCTGAGGAGGCAGGTCAAAAGGATCCTTGGAACTCATTGGCCCCACTAGCCAGCCTAGCCAAATCCATGAGCTCCATGTTAAGTCAGAGATGGCGTCTCAGGAAAAGGAAATGTAGAAGGTAATGAGGAAGGCACCCACTGTGGACCTCTGGCCCCCACCCGACCCCCCGCACACATGTACATACACCACACACATTTTTAAATATATGGCTGATGAAAATTTGGTGTCTGCATTGCAATGTGCCATGAGTGTAAAAATATGCAGGAAGTTCAAAGACCTGGTGAAGGAAGAATGAAAAAGTCCTATTATTTTTATACTGATTACATGTTGAAATGAAAATTTTAAATAGATAGGATTAAATAAAATATATCATTCAAATTAATTTTATCTATTTCTTTTTTACCCTTTTAAATGGGACTACTAGATCTTAAAATGTATTTGAGACTCATTCTGTGTGTCTACTGCAAACCATTGCTCTAGGTCCTTAAATAATCATCTGAGTCCTAAAGTTGCTAGAGCTAGGCCAGTATGGTAAATGTCTGCAATTAACACACAAAGGCTGAGGCAGGAGGATTGCTGCAAGTTTAAAGCCAGCTATGATACATAAACCAATCTCTCTCTCTCTCCTGTCTCTCTGTCTCTCTGTCTCTCTCTGTCTCTGTCTCTCTGTCTCTGTCTCTCTGTCTCTGTCTCTGTCTCTCTCTCTCTCCCCCTCTCTTTCTCTCTCTTGGTTTTTCGAGACAAGGTTTCTCTGTGTAGCCCTGGCTGTCCTGGAACTCACTCTGTAGACCAGGCTCACCTCGAACTCAGAAATCCACCTGCCTCTGCCTCCCAAGTGCTGGGATTAAAGGCGTGGGCCACCACTGCTTTCTCTCTCTTAAAAAAACAAAACAAAACAAAACAAAACAAAACAAAACAAAACAAATGTTCAGGCATTATGATGGTACACAATGTTAAACTCAGCACTCAGGAGGAAGAGACAGGCAAATCCAAGTTCAAGACCAACCTGGTTTGTATAGTTCTAGGCCAGCCAGGGTTACATACAGAGACTGTATCAAAACCAAACAAAAAATTATTAGAACTGCATTTGCTTTTATTTGTTTGAAATATTTTGTTTTGTTTTGTTTTGTTTTTCCAAGACAACCCTGTCTCTGTGTGACACTGGCTAACCTGGACCTTGCTGTGTAGACCAGGCTGGCCTTGAACTCAGGATCCATCTGCCTCTGTCTCCCGAGTCCTGGCACTAAAGCCTGTGACAACAGGCTTTACACTGACTTCTAACAATCCATATTGCCCTATCATCTGAATATACTAAATATGTTTACAAAATCTGTTATCTTTAATGTTGAGGATTTTTTTCTTTCCTTTATTTTGATAACTCTATACAAATGTGTCTGGCAAGTTTATGTATCTTTTTGTATAGGAGATCACAAGACAGAACCTGTTCTGAAAACTTCTTTTGGTGATACTGCAGAAACATGCTGGGCAAGGTCAAGGGGTTTTTGGGAAAACCATTAGTAATCTATTGTCAAAGTCCCAGCAGAGATAGAGAGGTATAGATCCTCTTGATAGAGTTCAGCCATAGCACACATAGACCAGACATGGGCTGAATGCTGGAGTCACAGCAGGGGAATCAGCTGCCAAGGGTGACTTTTCAGGCTGGTGTTTTGCTTTGCTTTGTTTATTTCATTGAGACAGACAAGGTCTTTATGAAGCCCTCGATGTACTGGAACTCACTATATACAACAGGCTGACCTCGAACTCACAGAGATCTGCTTGCTTCTGCCTCCCAAGTACTGGGATTAAAGGCATGTGCCACCATGCCAATGATTCTCCAGTTTTCGATGTGCAACTAGAGGGTAGCGAGACTGTGATTTGTGAACCCTATGAAAGCACTACCTTTGGGGGGATGAGCTCTTAAGTTCAGTTTATGAATGTCCTTCCCAGTAGAAATGGGACTTCAGTCTAGAGCATGAGACAAGACTAGGAAGGAGATAAACGTGGGGCTCACCAGTTACAGACACTTACCTGGAGCCTCAGTGGGCCTGACTGAGATGGAGGAGAGAGCACAGAAGGAGGTGGATAGGACCAGTATTTAAAATCAGGGGTGGGGTTTTCCTATGGTGTTACCATCCCCCTTCAGCTCCTTCAGTCCTTCCCCTAATTCTTCCATGGGGGTCTCTGACTTCAGTCCAATGTTGGCCGTAAGCATCTGCCTCTGTCTCAGTCAGCTGCTGGTAGAGCCTCTCAGAGGACAGCCATGCTAGGCTCCTGTCTGCAAGCACACCACAATATCAGTGATAGTGTTAGGGTTTGATCCCTGTCCATGGGATGGACCCCAAGTTGGGATGGTCTCTGGTATGCCTTTCCTTTTATCTTTGCTCCATTTGTGCCCCTTTTAGACAGGAATAAATCTGGGCTGAAAATTTTGAAGAAAGGTTCATGTCCCCATCCCTCCACTGGAGTCCTGGGCTCATGTCTCCATCCCTCCACTGGGGTCCTTGTCTAACTACTGGAGGTGTTCTCTTCAGGTTCCATCTCCCCATTTTTGGGCATTTTGGTTAAAGTCACCCCTATTGAGTCCTGGTAGCCTCTTACATCCCAGGTCTCTGGGACCAACAGACCTGAGTCAATAAGGAGTCAACTAACCTGGACTCCTGGGAGCTCCCAGAGACTAAGCCACCAAGCAAAGAGCATATAAGGGCTGGTCCACACACCCTGCACCTCCCTGCCAGAATGTAGGAGAGGATTGCCTTGTCTGGTCTAGGTGGGAGAGGATGCACCTAAGCCTGTAGAGTCTTGACGCCCCAGGGAAGGGGGATGGGAGAGCACTCCGAGTTGAAGCGGAGAGAGAAGGGGCTGAAGAACTCTGAGAAGGGGGGAGCAGGAGGGGCTGCAACATTTTGGATGTAAATAAATAAAATAATTAATTTTTAAAAATCACAGCTAGGGGAGATGGAGAGGTGACTTGATGGTTAAGAGAACACTTCCTGCTCTTCCAGAAGACCTGAGTTTAGTTTCTAACACTTATGTCCTACGGCTCATATCCTACCTGTGTGACTCTAGTACTAGGGGATCTGACACCCTCTTCTAGTCTTCAAAGACACGTAGTATACATACACACACAAATACACATAAATAAAAATAAAGTATTTGTAAAATAAAAAAATAAAGTCAGGAGGACAAGGAGGAGTCTGTTCTGGGAACTTACTAACAGCAGCCAGGTCTAGAAGGAAAGCCAAGGGTGTGCCATGGGTTCTCGCCAAAGCAGAGGAAGGCAGTGTATTAGAAAGCATGTCAACCATCTCTGAGGTTAGGTGAGAGGAGGATCTGAAAACAACAAAAGACAAAACAAACAAAACAAATGCACAATCAGTTGCTGGGCAGTGGTGGCGCATGCCTTTAATTCCTTTAGATCCACCAATCTCAGAGTGTGAGGTCTAAAGAGAGAGTTCCAGAATGCCAAGGCTGCACAGATAGACTTAGTCTCTGTGAAAAAAAAAGAAAGGAAGAAAGAAAGAAAAAAAGAAATAAAAGAAGAGCAAACAAAAAACCCCAAATAACAACAATAACAACAACAACAAAATAACAGCAACAAAAAAACCAGTCAATTTCTGAATTTTACTAATTGCTAGAAAATGCAAATTAAACACAAAATTATCCATGTTAATATAGCAGATGGTAAAGATTTTCTAGATTAATAACATCCAGGGGCCAGGGGGATGGCTCAGTGGCTGAAAGGTGATTGCCACCAATTCTGACAACCTGAGTTCAATTCACCAGGACCCACATGGGAGAAGGACTTGACTCCTGCAAGTTATTCTGAGATTGCCACAGGAACATAAGTACACATATAAATAAATGGGTGTAATTTTTTTAAAAAGATTTATTTTATTTATGAGTATACTGTAGCTGTCTTCAGACACACCAGATGAGGGCGTCAGATCCCATTACAGATGGTTGTGAGCTACCATGTGGTTGCTGGGAATTGAACTCAGGACCTCTGGAAGAGCAGTCAGTGCTCTTAACCACTGAGCCATCTCTCCAGCCCCTGAGGCATCTCTCCAGCCTGGATGTCATTTTTTATGAGTAGTAATATCTAGTATGAGCAAAGTGGGCAAAGGATTATTCACACTTCCAGTTGGTAGAAGGACAATGGTGCCAGCTTTTGGAGTTGTCCTGCAGCGTGTCCTCAACTGTAAACAACAGAAACTCTTTAGCTCATGGATTTCTCTTGTATGTATCCATCCTCTGGAGATACTCACACAAGGTTGGGATTACAATACTGTTGGCTGCAGCACGGTTTATAAAACTGAAAATTGCTAATATCATAAATGTCCACTGGGAGAGAGAAAACTGTGGCGCTAATATTGAATACTGGGTCGATGTTTAAAAGACTGATGCAAATGTCTATGTAATTAAATGTAAACCTTCCCAGGACACTGAGGTGAAAAAAAAGAAGAAGTTGCAGACCAATAGATACAGGGAAGTCCTGTTGGCACACACTTGAAAACCTGCAGATTTGCATAGTTAGAAAAATGTCCAAAAGCTGGGCCACCTAGCAAACTGATCCCTGTGATTAGCATGGAAAAGTAGCTTAGAACTGTGTGTGTCTGTGTGTGTGTGTGTGTCTATGTATGAGTATGTGTGTTTCTGTGTGATGGCAGGTGTATGTGTCATGACACACTTATAGAGGTCAGAGGAGAACCTCAAGTGCTGGCCTTCATTTTCCACCTTATTTGAGACAGGGTAGTTTGCTACAGTGTTTATTGGGCTAGCTGGTTCAGAAGATGCAGAAATTCTGTCTCAGCCTCCCATATAGATGTGCATTATTGCATCCAGCTTTATGTAGGTTCTGGAGACTCAAACTTAGTTTCTCATGCTTTTGCCTCAAGCCCTTACCCAGTGAGTCATCTCTTCAGCCCTTGTTTATTTGTTTGTTTGTTTGTTTTTAAGACAGGGTTTCTCTGTGGTATCCTGGCTGACCAGGAACTCACTCTGTAAACCAGGCTGGCCTTGAACTCAAAGATTCATCTGCCTCCACCTTCCAAGTGCTGGGACTAAAGACTAGTCCCACCACAGCCCCAGATAACACTTTTAAACAAAAAAGTTATTAATGAACTATTTTCTATCTTGTACTTTTCTCAAAACCAAGAGTCTTAAAAAATAAAGAGAAAAGCCACACTATGTTGGTCAGAGATGCATGCCACTTACTGTTCTAGTTATTCCTGTCAACTTGACATAAACTGGAGTCACCAGAGAAGAGAGAAGAGCAGCAGAGGAATGACCTCCAGCAGATGGATCTGTGAACACTTTTTCCATTTCCGGTTGGTGTGGAAGACAGGGCCACTTCCGGCTGGGTGGTCCTGGGCTGTTAGAAGACAGCAGGCTAAGGAGCAGTGGGGGAGGCAACACAGCATGTGTGTGTGTCATACACCATGGCTCTGCCATGCCTGAGCTCTGAACTGGCTTCACAAGTGGACTGTCCCCTGTGAGCCAAATAAAGACTTTCTTCTGAAAGTTGGTTTCAGTCAGCATTTTATCAATCTTAGAAAACCAAAGTAGACACTCCAGTAGAAGGTGACCTACAAAAGGTCTGGTATGATGCTGGAACTACCTGGCCAAGGCTCTGGCTTACACAGGGAACAAGTAAACAAGTTGTGGACAAATGAACTGTAGCAGTCTGTGACTAGGATGGCGGAACACAAGCTAGAACTTTGTAAGAGCCTGGCCAACATTTTATTGGGTGGCCGATTCACCGCTCTTCTTGGCTTTCCACAGGGATGCTAAGGATTTGAACTCAAGTCTTCATGTTGCTCAGCAAGAGCTCACAGGCAGAGTTATTCATTCCCTCTGAACCAGTCTTTAACTCTTCTTGTTTGTTTGTTTGTCATGATCCTTAACTCTTAATCACATTCCAGAGTCTGCCTGCCCCATCCCATCTCTCTATCTCCGTTTAATTTTACAGTTCATAGTCTATCACAAGAGGATGTCAGAACAGAAGCCTGGAGGCAAGAATTAGAACAGAGGCCAAGGAGGAACTGCTTACTGGCTTGCTCTCCCAGGATCACTCAGCTTGCTTTCTAACACAATGCAGAGCCACCTGCCCAGGGGTAGCATAACCCTCAGTGGGCTAGCCCACACCAAACATCAATCAGGAAATGCCCCACAGACTTACCATGGGCAACCTGATGGAGGCATGGTCTTAATTGAGGTCCCATCTCCCAAGATGACTGTGTCCTGTGCCAAGTTGACAAAAAACTAACCAGTACCCAACCCTGGACAAAGAACTACAGGCAACTAATAAATACCGAGAGCTGGAAAAATGGTCTTCCCTAGGGATGAGTCCCCTAATTGGTTATCCAATACCAAGCGATCCTCCCTGAAATCATGTTCATACAAGTAGCATTATATGAACTGAGTACATTGTCTTTACATGTTTTAGAGTGTATATACATCAATTAGAGGCTATATAACAAAGAAAAAAAGGACATGAATTGGAGTGGGAGCAAGGGGAGTAGATGGGAGGGGTTTGAGAGAGGATAGGGATGTAGAAAATAATGCAATTATATTTTAATTTAAAAAGGTAAAAACCATGTAAGTAAATATTTTAAGACAGAAAAAACTTATTAGTGTGATTGAATCCTTGTCAACTTGACACTCCAATATATCACTATTAAATCATAACTTTTCATTTTTTTGTTAATTCCCAAGATCTCATGTTAATGTCAATATCACAAAACATATTTCAACTTTTAAAATGTTCTAGTCTTTAAAAATTCAAACACTCTAAAAGTTTAGTCTCTTTAAAACGCCTAAAATCTCTCAACCATGGGCTTCTGAAAAATCAAAATTAACATATGTTTTCTTTTTTTTTAAGATTTATTTATTTCATTTATATGAGTACACTGTAGCTGTCTTCAGACACACCAGAAGAGGGCATCAGACCCCATTACAGATGGTTGTGAGCCACCATGTGGTTGCTGGGAATTGAACTCAGGACCTCTCGAAGAGCAGTCAGTGCTCTTAACTGCTGATCCATCACTCCAGCCTGACATATATTTTCTTCTTTCAAGAGGGACAAACCAGGGCACAGTTACAATGAGATCAAAGCAAAACTAAAATCTAAATTTATAAATAGTTCAGAGAACAGCTATGGGACTCATTCATTATCTTCTGAGCTCCAGAGAGCTTGGCAGCTCTACTTCTCTGGTCCTGCCCTCTCTAGCACAAGGAGCTGTCTTTAGACTCAGGTCTGCTCCGCCCCACACCCAGCTCTACCCTTGGTGATCATCTCATAGCCCTGGCATCTTCAGTATCCTGGAGTCATCCCTGCATCTGAGACTGCACCACCTCCAGTAGGCTCTTTTAGACTCTTTTCAGGGACTCTCCTTGCCTTATGATGCCATGTCGCAGCCTTTCTGCAGGATCCTTTCAAATCCTCGTATCTCCATTGTAACTGAGGCTGCATCTTCACCAATGACCTTTCCTGGTCTCCCACAGTGCCACACTTCAAGGTGCTCTTTATGACCCTTTCAACCTTCATGCTGGGGAAACCAGTGACATTCAATGTCCTGATGCTTATGGCGTCTTCTCATTTAACCTTCACAACCCCAATGAATATTACAATTTAACAAATAAAAAGAGCTCTGTTGGGCATGGTGGTGTCGCAAGCCCCCTCTGATCTCCCAACATCAAATTGTTTTACTACTGTCCCACAGCCTGGTTAAACACAGCTGTCTCAGGTCTGACACTGAGACAACTTGGCTAGCTTGCCACCACTAATCAGTAAATAAGCGCTCTCCTCTCTCTCTCTCTCTCTCTCTCTCTCTCTCTCTCTCTCTCTTCCTCACACACACACACACACACACACACACACTAGAGACTCTCTACATTTCAGATTCACTACCAGCCTTTACAACCCCAATGGTTTGAACCCTACTGACATTAAACACAAACTTATTTTAAATTTATTATTAAAATGTTTTCTCTTTTTAAATTTTACTTTTATTTCACCTGCATCAGTATTTTGCCTGCATGTATGTCTGTGTAGGGATGTCAGATTCCTTGGAACTGGAGTTGCAGACAATTGTGAGCTACTATGTGGGTACAGGGAATTTGAACCTTGGACCTCTAGAAGAGCTGCCAGTGCTCTAACCACTGAGCTATGTCTCCAGCCCCTATTTATTTTATTTTATGTGTAGGAATGCTTTGCTTGCAGGAAAGTATGTGTTCTATATGCATGCCTGTTTCCAAAGAGAGTAGAAGAGTGTCTAATCTCATGGAACCGAAGATACATACAGTTGTGAGCTACCATGTGGATGCTGGGAATTGAACCCAAGTCTGTTGCAAGAGCAGTAAATAGTTATAATCATCTAAGCTGTTTCTCCAACCCCACAAAACCTTTGAGACAAACATAGGGCTAAAGACAGAACTCAGTTATTATGAGCCCTTGCTATGATGTGCCATGCTCCGCCCAATCCCTGTCAATGAAAGGCAATTATACACTTGTTTAAATTCACCTTAGAATTGTACACCACACCACCCATATTATACTAAGAAAAACATTAAAGACCAGCAGATTGAAGAGCAAATTAGAAATTCTCTGGGCTGAAGAGATGGTTAAGAACACTTGCTGCTTTTCCAGAGGACCCAAGTTCAGTTCCAGCATCCACTTGGGTGGCTGACAATCACCTGTAATTCTACCTCCGCCCTCTTCTGGCCTCCATGGGCACCTGCATTCATGTGCACATAGAGATACCCTTTTAAAAGAGTAAAAGAAAAAAATTCCATGCCGGGCGGTGGTGGCGCACGCCTTTAATCCCAGCACTTGGGAGGCAGAGGCAGGTGGATTTCTGAGTTCGAGGCCAGCCTGGACTACAGAGTGAGTTCCAGGACAGCCAGGGCTACACAGAGAAACCCTGTCTTGAAAAACCAAAAAGAAAAAAGAAAAAAAAAAAAAAAAAAAAAAAAAAAAAAAAAGAAAAAAATTCCACTGGGGACTAGGTCACTTGGTAGGGTTCTTTCAATGTAAATATGGGGGACCTGAGTTTGATGTCAAGAGTCCACAAAAAAGCTAGATGTGGAGGCACACAGTGGGACTCTCTGTCTGGGGGAAGGCACACAATGGGACTCTCTATCTGGGGGAGGCACACACTAGGACTCTCTATCTGGGGGGAGGCACACAGTGGGACTCTCTACCTGGGGGGAGGCACACATTGGGACTCTATCTGGGGGGAGGCACACAGTGGGACTCTATCTCGGGGGGAGGGACACAGTGGGACTCTATCTGGGGGGGAGACACACACTGGGACTCTCTATCTGGGGGAAAGCACACACTGGGACTCTCTATCTGGGGGGAGGCACACACTGGGACTCTCTATCTGGGGGGAGGCATACAGTGGGACTCTATCTGGGGGGAAGGCACACAGTGGGACTCTATCTGGGGGAAGGCACACACTGGGACTCTCTATCTGGGGGGAGGCACACACTGGGACTCTATCTGGGGGAATGCACACACTGGGACTCTCTATCTGGGGGAAGGCACACACTAGGACTCTCTATCTGGGGGGAAGCACACAATGGGACTCTATCTGGGGGAAGGCACACACTGGGACTCTCTATCTGGGGGGAGGCACACACTGGGACTCTCTATCTGGGGGGAGGCACACACTGGGACTCTCTATCTGGGGGGATGGAGACAGGTGTGTTCTTGGACCAACCTAGCATACTCAGTGTGATAGTTTGTAAATACTTGGCCCAGGGAGTAGCACTATTAGAAGGTGTGGCCTTGTTGGAGTAAGTGTGTCACTGTGGGTATGGGCTTAAGACCCTAGACCTAGCTGCCTGGAAGTGAATCTTCTCTTAGAGGCCTGCAGATGAAGATGTAGACCTCTCAGTTCCTCCAGCATCATGGTGCCTGGATACTGACATGCTTTCTGCCATGATGATAACGGATTGAACCTCTGAACCTGTAAGCCAGCTCTAATCAAATATTGTCCTTATAAGAGTTGCCTCGGTCATGGTGTCTATTCACAGCAGTAAAACCCTAACTAAGACACTCAGGAAGCACCAAATGAGAACAAGGGAGAGATTCTATTTCAATAAACAAGGAGGATGAACATTTGAGGTTGATCTTTGGCGTCTACACACACACACATACACACACACACCACATGAACTTATGCTACGTACAGAAAGTCTCCTTGAATAGGTTTAATAGCCTTGTATTCTTTTTCCTCGCATGTATTTATTTGCTAAATGGAAACTATTTTATTGCCAACTTTTAAAAACTTGAACAATATTTTGAGGATATCTCTCTACATCACATATAAACATTTATCACATGTAATTCAAAGGCTGTGGTCTATTCCAGTGAAGCTACTGTAATTTATTAAGACAGACTACTATTGGAAGAAGTTGTAAAGCTCTCATATGCCACCTCCTTGTAACTAGTGCCTTGCCTAGACAGGGTTTTTTAGGGAGGGAGTGATGTCCTGAGTGGATGCGTGTTCATAGAAGCCTGCCATATGAAAGACAATGCCTCAGACCCATGGGAAATTGACAAAGCCATCCTCAGGTACGAATTAAAGTCTGTTAGTGGGTACAGAAAATGCCACCTTAGCTTTCTCTACCTCACCCCATGTTTGCAGCCTGAAGACTGCTCCCCTACAGAGCCTACTCCTTACGAGGGTAGCTAGTCATGTTCAGCTGTGTTGTGTACCATAAGCCCTGCCTCCCTGTATATAATAAACCACCAGCTTGTCGGCTGTGTGTAGGAATAGCTCTGTCTCCCTGTTCAACCATATACAGCAAACACGCTGACCTTCCAGGGTACTTCGGCCCCTCCATCAGAGAAGAGAGCCAGACCTTTCTTTGTTTCCAGGCCACCCTAGTTAATTCCTAGAGCTATGAAGTTCATGACAGGGCTCATCCACTCCAGTTAGTGAGCTTAGCCTGATCCTCCTCCTTCATCATCGTCATCGCCACCACCACCACCACCGTCATCATCATCATCATCCTCACCCTCATCATCATTTATTTTGCAGTGCTGAGAGGGTCAAGCCATGGCCTCAAGCATTTAAGGCCTGACCCACTGACATATTATTAACTTAAGTAAAGTCCATTTATTCAAATGTCTCTAGTTTCCACTTAATACTCCCTTTCCAGGATTTAGCCATGATGTCTAGGAATCGCTTGGTTGGGACATTTTCTCAGACTTTCCTGGTTTTGATGATCTCCATAGTTCTTGCTTATTTGTGCTTTTGTTTTGTTTTTTGATGGGCGGTCGTTTTTTTGTTTTTCAAGACAGGGTTTCTCTGTGCAGCCCTGGCTATCCTGGAATTCAGGACCAGGCTGGCCTCCAACTCAGAGATCCACCTGCCTCTGCCTCCCAAGTGCTGGAATTAAAGGTATCCACCACCACCCAGGAGTTCAGTTGCTTTTAAAAATAGAACACCTTTTACTTACTCTTTGGCAACTTGATACATAGAAACAATGCTCTTGCTCACAGGCATGGACTCCCCTCCCATTCCAGGAGCACCCAACTCCTCCTAGGCACTGATGTCTTCTCCCATATTTTGTTAATAAGCCACAGAGTCCGATTAGTGGAATCTTGACAGTTTTTTTTTTTAAGATTTATTTATTTACTTAGTGCGTATGAGTTTTGCTGCTGTGTATGTATGTAGACAATGTACAAGCATGGTGCCTGAAGAGATCAGAAGGGGGTGTCAGATCCCTGGAACTGGAGTTATGAATGGTTGTGATCCCCTATATCAGTGCTGGGAACTGAACCTGGATCCTATGCAAAAAAAAGTAAGTTCTCTTGCCCACTGAACTCATTTCCCCAGTTCAGAATCCTTACAGTTTTGAGAGTACCAGTCCGGCATTTTGTCACATGCTCCTCAATTGGGATTTTTCTCAGGACTCCACCTGGGCGGTATATTGGGGGGTAGATAGCAGAAGTAACTGTCATTGTCCTCATGGGCATGGTCTGTCAGTATCTGCCATCCATGCTAAACCTTGATGCTTGGGCTGTGCTCCCTGGCTTTCTCAGAGGGGTGTTAGGTCCCTGCTGCTTGCTCAGGAAGGAAGTCATTGAGGTCAGCCCTCCCTGGAGTAGGGACTTAACTGTCCCTCTTGAGGTGGAATATCTGCAGCAATTATTTAAAATCCTCCTCAGTGGGAGATTTGCCTTCCCTTCCTTGCTCATATTTATTCATCCAATCATTAATTCCACACTGTGCAATCCTGCTTTATCTTGCTGCTCCAGCTGCCCACTGTAGCCTTTGGAGTGCTAGCATTTGGCTCCTGAATCCCTTCAACATACTCCATGGAGGTGGGAGCCTGCCTGAGTGTTTCTTTTACTTGCTGACATTACAAGAGGCTACAAGGTCACTCAACCCTCTACAACTCTTATCCTAGAATCACAAGTCTATTCAGTTCTGATATCCACACACACACACATACACACACACACACACACACACACACACACACACACACACTTCCCGGGTGTTTTTTGTTTTTATGTTGAGACAAGATATCACAAGGTATCTACTGGCCTAGAACTTACTATGTAGACAAGGCTGGCCTTGATCTCACAGAAATCTGCCTGCCTCTGCCTCCCCCATCCTTTCCTACTATTTCTAAATATAGTTGCAATGACATCCATGTTTGCGAATCCATCAATAGACATATTCACCTGCTGTAGGAATTATGAAAGGGCAGAACCGGGGCTGGAGAGATGGCTCAGTGGTTAAGAGCACTGACTGTTCTTCCAGAGGTCCTGAGTTCAATTCCAGCAACCACATGGTGACTCACAACCATCTGCAATGGGGTCTGACGCCCTCTTCTGGTGTGTTTGAAGAGAGCAGTGGCGGACACATAAAATAAAAATAAATAAATCTAAAAAAAAAGAAAGGGCAGAACCTGGAATCTAGCAAGGCTAATGAGTAGATTCAGACAGAACCACTGTCCGCTGGTCCACTGGCCTTACAGCTGGCACTGTGGACTGAGTGGAGTTGGGTAATGCAACTCTCTGTAAGGCTATCTGCATACACTGCCAGACGTTGCAAGCATGGCTGTAAACAGGTCCTAGCTGACCACATTGAACACTGGCCACGATAGTAGAACCACTTAACAGTTTCCTGATTTCTAAAGCTATTTCCATTTCCACGTGACGATCACTTCCAGGCCCAGGCACTTAGGACAAAGAAAATTAAGCCCACAAAACATTATCGCATCAAACCCAAGCAGCATTATTTTCAACAACCCCAAACTGGATCCACCCAAATACTCATCTGTAAGCAAATGGATGAACAAATTGGTGGTGGATCTGCACTAACAGAAGACTGCTCAGCAGCCTAAGAAGGAGCTCTTGGGACGTACCACATCCTCAAAGAATCTCAAAGACACCATGCTGAGAGAAGGAAGCAAGACAAAGAGCCCTTGGGAAACAGCAAACAGCCTTGGGAAACTGAGTGAGGTTCTGGAACTGGTGAGACCGGTCTGCCGCTGCAAGGGGTGGACCAGTGTGTGGGCTAGGTGAGGTTAATGGGGGAGCTGGACACACTGTGGTGATGGAAACGTTAGGTGTCTTGAATGGGTTTCTGGTTGAACTATACTATTTTTAAAAACAAACAGGAAAAAGGATCTCATCATGTAGCTCAGGTTGACCTTAAACTCCTAATCCTCCTGCCTCAGATTCCCCACGGCTGAGATCACAGGTATGTGTCACCAAGATGTGGCTGAATTGCACTGTTTCTTTCCTTCTTATTTTGAAGCTTTTTGTTCAGACAGGTGTATTTTAGCAAATGTAAATTAACAGTTTTATAAATTTTGTATTTCTGAATGTGTGCGTGTGCACACAGGCATATGCATGGCGTCGTGGAATCCAGAGATTAGCCGTCTGTAACTTCTCAGTAGCCACATGCACCCTGTTTTTTTTTTGTCCGTGGTTTGTTTGCTTTGTTTGTTTCCTTGTTTAGAGGCAGAGCCTTTCATTGAGCTTGAGGTCCTGAGAATAAGCAAGGCTAATGGCCAGCATGCCCCAGTCTCTATCTCCCCAGGCCTGGGATGATAAACATAGGCCTTCATTCCTGCCCTCTGACTGGGGCATTGGGTCCTCACCCTTACACAGCACACTTTACCATCTGAACTATCTCCCCAGCCTCCAATAAAGTTGAACAAAGAAAATAACAAGGGCTGTGTATAACCATACAAACACACATACACACACACATACACACACCAAAGCTTGTATACTAAGCATATGAATTTATACCTTACATTTGTGTAGAAATGTGTATATATCTATAGATAAAAATATAGACACATAAAAATTTTCTCCTAAGAAGCAATAAGGCTTTCTCTGTACATCCCTAAGCAGAACTGGCTTAGATGTCTCCAACAAAGTTCACCTCTGCTCTCAGGCCAAATAAAATGTGTCAACCCCAAGCTCAACCTGGTGAGCCTGAAAATTACAGGTGATCAGAATTGAGTCAAAATGAATCACTGTAAGCCTGGGGTTGTATTAGCTTCGTGTGTGGCAAATACCAGGGATTGCTTGTGCCGTTCCTTTACATACATATTATACACATCACTTCTCTCTCTTAAGTGTGTGTGTGTGTGTGTGTGTGTGTGTGTGTGTGTGTGTGTGTGTGTATGTATTCCATGGCATGCTTATTAAAGTCAGAAGACAACTACTTCCTTTTTTTCTTTTCTGTTTATTTTCTTGTTTTAAAAAATATTATTTATTAATTATTATTTATACAAGTATACTGTAACTGTCTTCAGACACACACCAGAAGAATGCATCAGATCCCATTACAGATGGTTGTGAGCTACCATGTGGTTGCTGGGAATTGAACTCAGAACCTCTTGAAGAGCAGTCGGTGCTCTTAATGCTAAGCCATATCTCTCCAGCCCCCAGCTCCCTCCTTTTTTTCAAGACAGAGTTTCTCTGTGTAATAATAGTCCTGGCTGTCCTGGAATGGGTTCTGCAGACCAGGCTGGCTTTGTACTCACAGAGACCTACCTCCGCCGTCTGGGTGCTGGGATTTAAAGGTATGGGCCACCCCTGCCTGGCTCAGAAGACAACTTCTTAAAGGAGTTGGCTCTCTTACACCATGTGGTTCCCGTGGATCAAGGGTTGTCAAGTTTGGGAGCAAGCACCTTTACACACTGTGCAATCTTGCCAGCTCTTACCTCACATGTAATGTCCCCAGGTCTCCAGCCCCAGCCACCCATCTCAGCAGCTCTTCAGACTTCTTGCTTGTGTTACTACCCCTCCCCCAAGCCCTGCCCCACCAGCCAGGTGTCCACAGCAGAGGCGTTCAGCCTGTCTGAGTTTCCCACCCGTAGGCTGTGAACTGCCGTTCTACTTAGACCTGATAAGAAGAGCTGAGAAGCCGGAGAGGTTGGGGAGATGGCTCCCTGGGTAACATGCTGACAACCTGAGAATCTGAGTTCAGATCCCCAGCACCCATGTAAAAAGTTCACTATGGCAGGGCGGTGGTGGCACACACCTTTAATCTCAGCACTTGGGAGGCAGAGGCAGGCGGATTTCTGAGTTCGAGGTCAGCCTGGTCTACAGAGTGAGTTCCAGGACAGCCAGTGCTATACAGAGAAACCCTGTCTCGAAACAAACAAACAAAGTTCATTATGGCTTGGAGGATGCTGGATGCTGATTGTTGTGCTGGGGACCAAACCCAGAGCTCCCATATGCTAGGCAAGCACTCTGTCTACACTATATCCCAGGTCACAAACCTCAGTGCTAATCCCTGTCCTTAAATTCCCCCATTCAACAGGTGAGTCAGAAGAACATCCGGAAGTAGGTGTCGAGCTGGCTTGAGAAGTTCCTGTGAATGAACACATCTGTAGATCAAAAACAATCCTTCCTTCTACGAACACTAGAGAGACGCAGGGATGAAGAAACTCACCGAACACAATGGATAAAATTATGAAAGTGTTAAAGTGCAGGAGGAGAGGTGCGGGGCGGGGTGTGTGTGTGTGTGTGTGTGTGTGTGTGTGTGTGCGGAACAAAACAAAACACAACAAAAACAGGAGCAAGCTGATAAGCTGATTCTTTCTGCAAAGGGGACGGGTTGGTCCTGATCGCATTAGGAGCCCTCCTCAGACAGAGTCCCTGAAACAGGACCCGGACAGCCCCGTGGCTGCCTCATTACCAGACAAATGTAGAGAAAAGTGGCAGCTTAGGGGAAAACAGGAGTGATTAAGGAATGGAAGAATCCATGAGTAAAGATGAAGAAATAATTACGCACAGTTCAGCTAGCTCATAAATCAAGGGCGATCGCTCCACTTATAAACACAGCAAGGTGAAAAGAATCAGCGAGAACGATGAACTATTTAATGTGCATTTTAAAGTGAAACAAAGGCTGGAATTAAGAGAGTGCTGAAAGTCAGGGACAAGAAATCCACTGTGAAAACCCACCTCCCGAGGGAAAGGGGAGGGACTCTGAAGAGGTGGGGAGGGGAGTTAAAACAAGAGCACCCCCACCCCACCCCCAGAATCTTATGGAAGGCCTGGTGGGAAGAGCGCCCTGCCCCGGTCCCAGTGGGAACTTGAGACTGACTTCGGTTCTCCCCACAGCTTCCACACCCC
>NW_022196897.1:78180864-78206800 GCF_008632895.1 Mastomys coucha | reverse complement strand
CCCCCCCCAAGATAGGATGGCAATTCAAGGAGGGAAACAGTGTCAACAAACATTGCAAGGTGTCATAACATAAGCCCGCTGTGTTTGACTTGGGGCTGTGGCAGAGGTGCCCTAATTATCCCAAGAAAGCAGCCCCAAGACAGAAGCTGTTGGGAACTGCACAGCCCCTAGATACCTCTCCCTAGGAGTCCTGGGAGAGATCTCCTGGCTTCTTTACCACAAACAGCTGTAGGAGGATTAACTGCAGGCCCCACAACCTCTCTACTCCAGGCTTCGGTCAGGGGACAGGCAGGGCCCCTTTCACCACTGGAGTCATTAGTGGTGAAATCATTCCAGTGATGATTTTGTTTGTTTGGTTTTCTTTTGTTTGAGATAGGGCCTCCCATATCCCCGGGACTTGCAATGTAGCTGAGGATGATCTTCAACTTCTGATCTTCCTGCTGCTCACTTCTCCAAATGCTGGTGGGATTACTGGCTTGTGTGCCACCAAAGTCTACTGGTTTATGTGACACTGGAGTCCTAGACATGCTAAGCCAACACTTTACCAGCTGAGGGGTATCCCCAAGCTGGAAGAATTCTCCTTTAATAACGTGTGAAGTTACCCAAGAAGGCTGGACGCCATTACCCAGAGGGAACAAGACCAGGGTTGCTGTCTCTGAGATCAAAACATTTTGCCTAATCTGAGAAGAAACTTTTTTGTTGTTGCTGTTGTTAAAAATACTTAAACTCACATCTGCTTATTTGTGTGTACAGGAATATGTACCACATCACATGTGTGGGCTCAGAGGACAACTTCTGGAGGTTGGTTCTCTCCTACCACTATGGGGCCTGAGGGTAGAACAGGTCCCTGGGCTTAACAGCAAGTGTCTTTTATCAGCTGAACCATCTTGCCACTTTCCTGTTTTGTTTTCTCTCTTCATTCCTCTGCCCTTTCCTCTTCTTCACCCTCCTCCTCCTCCCCCCTCCTCTCCCTCTTCCTCTTCTTCCCCCTCCTCTTCTTCACCCTCCTCCTCCTCCCCCCCTCCTCTCCCTCTTCCTCTTCTTCCCCCTCCTCTTCCTCCTCCTCCTCCCCCCCTCCTCTCCCTCTTCCTCCTCCTTGGCCTCCTCTGCCACCTCCTCCTCCTTCAAGAGCTGATTCTTGTCCTGAAATTCTTCATCGAGGGAAAAGGGCCAAATGGAACTGGAGCCAAGATTCATATGCAGGTTTAGGAAACATCCAAAACAAACAGCCCCTGCCTTAGATAGATCAATTTAGGATTTTCTATTTTAGAACAATGCGCTGGAGATGGTAGTTGATGCCTGTAACCCAGGAACTTCTGAGGACTGCCACAAGTTCATAGCCAGCCTGGACTACATTGTAAGTTCAAGGACAGCCTGGGCAGAATGACACCTTGTTGTACTGCCCCACCACTTCAAACACACACACACACACACACACACACACATCAAGGGAAAACATTGGAAATTATACAAAAGGAACTTATATTATGAATTCATGCATATATATGTATCTGTATTTGTGTGTGTGTGTGCACGCGCGCACGCGTGAAGAAGCACATGTATATATCACTGAAGGCCAGAGGTCAACATTGGGTATCTTTCTTCGGGGGCCATCCATCTTGATGTGTGGTGTGTGTACATGTTGGGGGAGTACATATGTGTGCACAGTGCATGCACAGGTGGGGGGTGAATACATGTGTACATGTGCACATAGAAGCCAAAGGTCAACCTTGGCTATACCTCCCCAGAAGCTGTCTACCTTGTTCCTTGAAACAGAGTCTCTCATTGGCTTGACACTCACAGATTAGGCTGGGCTGGCTGGGCAGTGAGCCCAGGGGACTGCACATCTCTGCTTTGCAGTGTTAGGATTACAAATGTGTGCTTTCGTGCCTGGCTAGTTACAAGGGTTCTGGGGATGAAACTCAGGCTCTCATGTTGGAGCAGCAAGCACTTTATCAACTGAGCCATCTACCCAGCCCTATGCTTCAAATTCCGTATTAAGAGTTTGTCCCAGGCTAGTATTGATCTCCAGATCCTCTCTCAGGGCATTTGTCAGAGTAGCTTGGTCACCCCTGAACAGAAAGATGGTCAACCACAGAGTATGCTGTGATATGAGGCAGGGCCACTCATTGTATCTTCCAGTTCTGATCTTTTCCAAAATAAGCTTGTACTGGCTGGTTTTATGTCATCTTGACACAGGCTGGAGTCACATGAGAGGTGGAAACCCCAACTGAGAAAAGGCCTCCAGAAGGTAGGGCTGCAGGCACGCCTGTAGGGCCTTTCTTAATTAGTGGTTGGTGGCAGAGGGCCCATTCTGTTGTGTGTGGAACCTTCATTCTTGGCTGGTGGTCCTGAGTTCTGTAAGAAAGCAAGCTGAGCAAAGCCAGAAGGGCCAGCCATTAAGAAGCATGGCCTCTGCACCGGCTCCTGCCTCTAGTTTTCTGCCCTATTTGTGTTCCTGCCTTGGCTTGCTTCAGTGATGGACTGCGATGTGGAAGTGTAAGCCAAATCAACCCTTTCCTCACCAACTTGGTTTTGATCGTGGTGTTTCATCACAGCAATAGTAACCCTGACTAAGGTTTACTGAGCCATAACCCAACCCTATCATGGGTCAGGGAGCCTCTGTGCTTTGGAGGGAATTTGAAAGAGTCAGGTGGCTCCTTCTCTTGAACACACTGAACCTCGAGAAAAAAAACAAACAGCAAACAATGCAAAGCAACAGATAACTGGAAAAAATTCCTAATCAAGCTTGTCTTACAAGCCCACTGGGACTGTAACTCCAAGGTTCTTACATTATTATCAGTGTTCCTTAAAGATTCAGCCTCCATTGTGCAATTAAATAAATATAAGAATGATGTGGAGAAGAGAAAGACCCTGTGGGAGGCTGAGCTAAATAAAGCACGTGGCATAAATGATAAGCTTATTGAGGGCAGGGGCCTTGTGTACGTATTGCTCTCTGCTTTCTCTGAGCAGTACTCCAAGCATTCAAGGGATGCCTGACTCCAGCCCCAAAGTCAAACAGTTTAAAATAGCTGCGATTCCCTTAGGCTGTGCCTCAGTCTCTTCAATTTCTCTCCTGCTCTTAGTGATTCTCGCCATCCCCATCGAAGGAGACCCCAAGTGCATCTCAGAACTGCCCGTTGGCTTTAAATGAGCTCGAGCTAGTAAGGGTCATACTATAAGGGCAGCTATGGGATATTAGGTCTGGCCTTTGAGTATGTGGCTGAGGGGCCTGACCAGAGCATGCTGGAAGCCTGGGCCTGACGTCTTGGGGACCATCTTTCATGCTTGCGTCTGTTCACTGAACCAGCATAGATGTCAAACGTAGACTGTGGACAAAGCTCCACCTAGGCCAGCGGAGAAGAATGAAAATCCACAGGACTCTAGAGACAGAAGGCTCGAGGACAGGTCGGGTGCGGTACACAGAGCCACGGGTCCTTATGATCTTTCAGTTAGCAACATATTTTAGGCGGTTCCACAAGATTATATGGGCAGAGCTCCCATGTGTCAGAATGAGTGTGGGCAAAACTACTAGGGAATACTGAAATACTGAAGAGTCTTGGGGTTTGTGTAGGGCAGGGCTTGGCATTGGAAGATTAAAAGAAATTCCTCAGTGCACATGATTCTTGCCTGCAAAACAACCCCCATCTGTCTTGTGAGGTTAAAAAAAAAATATTTTTTTAAAAAAGTTTTAAAAATCAGTTCGACTTAGCCAAGAGCTCTCTGGTGAGCGGCATGAACTCTGTCCTGAGATGTTTGTGAAAAGGTAGTTTATGGAGACATTATGCTAAGCTCTGGGGACACAGACACAAAAAAGATGTGGTCTCTACCCTCAGAGTACAGCCTAGGCTGACCATCAAGATGAACATCACAGACAAAGGGGGTTTGCAGAGAAGGATATGGTCTGGCAGCTAGCCAGGGCTTGAGGGGTTCAGCTCCCTCGGGCTCCCAGTGGGCTTTCAGAAGTGGTTTTTTCACCCAAATGCCTAGTACCTAGGAGTCAGAGTGTGGAGGAAGGGCAGAATGGGAAGACCTTGCAGTGGCCAGCATGGGAGGGAAAAGGCTGTGCTAAGCTGGATGTCACTGACCTGTGTTTCACAACAGTGACAAATTGGCTAGAGGAATGTAAGGGCAGAAAACTGACAGAGAAAATTACAAGTCAGGAGCTGGCCATGGTGCAACATTGTGATGATCTCAAAGCCCAGGAAGCCGAAGCAGGAGGATCCGGAATTCTAGGCCAGCACGGGTACATACGGAGACACCCAGACACAAGCACTGCACAGGATACCAGCCCCTCCAGCACACACACACACACACACACACACACACACACACACACACACATGGGGATGGGGGGGAAGAGAGAGAGAGAGAGAGAGAGAGGAAGAGAGAGAGAGAAAAGAAAAAGAGAGAAATCAAAGGCCAGTTTCATCTATATACTCCAAAGAGGGAACTCCAGAATTGTGTTCAGCAGTGTGTAAAAAAAATACTGTCTCAGGACCAGGTGCTAAGTATAGCAATGGTGGTGTGGTTTAACAATAGAAAAGTATTCTAGGATACTGGATATCCTGTCATCCCAGCATCCTGAAGCTTGGAGTCAGAGTATCTCCAGTTTTAGGTCAATTTGAGATACTTAGTAAGTTTGAGGACAACCTAAGCTATATAATGTGACATATCTCATGAAAAAGATAAGACAATTAATATAATTAGCCTCATTCAAACCAAGGAGAAAAATCATGAGATTAAATGAGCATAGAAAAGAGCATTTGCTTTCCTATTACCAATTTCATCCTATACGTGGGGCTTGAGAGATGGCTCAATGGTTCAGAGCACTGACTGCTCCTGCAGTGGACTTGTCTTCAGATCCCAGTGTTCACAGGGCAGCTCACAGCTGGCTGTAACTCCAGTTCCAGGAGATCCAGGGTTTTCTTCTGATCACCACGTGCACTTTACACCTACAGTGGGCAAACATACATGCAGACAATGCATCCACATAAAATAAAAATAAACCTATATAAATCTGATAGTTTTTAAAATTATTGTGAATTATGTGTGTGTGTCCATGCATGGTTATGTGTGTGTAAGTGTGGGTGCCTTTGGAGGCAAGAGCATTCAAATCCCCTGGAGCTAGAGTTATAGTTGGTGATGAACTGCCCAACATGGCTGCAGGGAAATCAACTTGGGTCCTCTGCAAGAACATTAAGTACTCAGGCATCTTTTCAGCCCAATGACAGAGTTTTTATCCCCTCTTGCTCTCCCAAAAAATCATGTTAAGTGTGAGCCACCAAAATGAAATGAAATTTTAGGAACACTCCCTTTAAAAAAGTAACAAGAGAAGTTCCCCTTTTCACCCTTTTCCACTATGGTAGGTCCATTCAACACAATAAAAAAAAAGCATAAGTCTAGGAAAGGAAGACATAATAGACTTTATTAGAATTAATGTAATAATTTAAACACAAGACTTTCCATGTAAGTTGCTAGAATTGGTTTTTGAGGTTGGTTGAGTTTGGGTTTTGTTTTTGTTTTGTTTTTTTTTTCAGACTGAGTTTCTCTGTGTAGCTCTGGCTGTCTTGGAACTCATTTTGTAGACCAGGATGGCCTCAAACTCAGAGATGTAACTGCCTCTGCCTCCCAAGTGCTGGGACTAAAGGCGTGCACTGCCACCGCCCGGCATGCCTCTGCCTTTCAAGTGCTGGAATTAAAAGGGTGTGTCACCACCACCCGGCTAATTTTTAGGTGTTTTAAGTTAAAATTTGACAAGGTACATGGAGTTATATTGTGTACTTCAGAAGCAATCAGAAAGCATAGTTTAACAGATGCCACTTATAGAAAGTACCAGTAACTGAAGTGTTTAGGAATGAACATAATATAAGATGCAGAGGACCTTTGTAAAGAGAAATAAATTAACCTCCTTGAAAATATGAAAAGAGTATTTAAGTATGTAGAATGAAGAGCTATGCTCTTAGATTAAAAACTTGTAGTTTAAAAGGAGTTTGTTCTCTTTAAATTTATATAGAGCCATTTCAAATTCAGTCAGATATCCCAAAGGGATTTTCAAATAGTTGGACATGCTAACTCTAAAGTTTATGTGGAAGGATGGGGTCTGAAAAGTACCCAGGGCATTACTGATAAAAAGAATAAAGTACAAATCAAACCTATAATGAGCAAGATGTGGAGGTGCATACCTGTACCCCAGAATTTAGGAGGCCGAGGCAGGAGGATTGAGAGTTGTAGGAGCTGGGCTACAGAACCAGAACTCATCTCAAACAAACACAAATCATAGTAAGAGTCCATCTTGCTCCGCTCAGAATGACTATTATCAAAAATAAACATATAACAAATGCTGGTGAGAGTTTGAGGGAAGGAATTCTTTATGCTGTTGATAGGAGTATAAGTTGAAACAACCGTTATGGACATTCCTCAAAATACTAAGAATAGAGCTCCATATGATCCAGCTATTCCAGTCTTGCTTATATAGCTGAAGGAAATGAAATCAGCTTTCTAAGAAATACCATCTTCCTCATGTTTACTATAGCATTTCACAATTGCTGAGATCCAGAAACAGCCTAGGTCCCATCAACAGAACAGAAAAAGAGACGTGTACACAACTTCAAAGAAGAACAAAAAGCTATCATGTATAGCTAAACGAATGGGGCAAAAGGACACCCAGCAAATAAAGTGAGTCAGACACGAAGTAGGGTAGTGATGGCTGTGGTGTGGAAAAGGGAGACTGGACTGAATCCGTGCACCCTGGATACCTATCACACTAGACTCCTCCATAAATACACCTTAATACAAAGGGCAGAGGCGTTGGGTTTTTAAAAAATTAAGGTGAAATGGCCTGTCCTACTATATATAAAAACAGTCTACATTCTGTAGTAAGTAATCCAGTATAGAAAGTAGAGTGTGACCAAATGGGCCAATGGCATTAAGCAAACAGATCCAAGCAGATATATATACTTGGTTTATGACAGATGGCAAAACAGACCAGAAGAAATAGGATAGATTATCCAGTGAATGGTGCCCACAATTTGCTATTTATGTGGGAGAGACTAGTAGAGGATTGATTTCCTGTGTCACTTTATACAAAGGTAACTTTTGTGAGAATTTAACCCAAAAGTTGGTAAGGTAGTGCTTTATCATTATGTAACTTATATTATCAACATATATTTTAAAGAGAGTGAAAGGTTAAGTCACAAATCATGAAGAGATATCTGGAATGCATAAATTAACAATTGACAAAGAAACCCACAGAAACTTTAGAGCTGTCTACAAGTTCACTTCCTTATCTCTCTCAGGACTTTTGCCCAAATGTCAAAGGCTTTGGCTCAGTGGATAAAGCATTTGCCACACAAGCATGAGGACCTGAGCTTGGATTCCCCAGAACCCACATAAAAGTTGGGTACAGTAGTGTGCCTTGGGATCCCAGCACTGCTACCATAGGATGGAGTAGGAGACAGGAGAACCCCAGAAGCGTACGGGCCAGCTAGCCTGGCAAGGGCAGCAGCAAGCAATAAGACCTTGCTTCAGACAAGGTGCAAGACCAGGGCTGACTGTGGCTGTCTTCTGCTCTCCTTAAGCATACCACGGCATGCATGCACACACACACAAAGATAAACATGTATGTGTGTGCGTGTGTGCGCCTGTGTGTGTGTGTGCGTGTGTGTGCATGTATGTGCATGTGTGTGTGCGTGTGTGCGTGTGTGTGCGTGCATGTGTGTGTGTGTGCATGTATGTGCGTGTGTGTGTGTGCGTGTGTGTGTGTTCGTGTGTGTGCATGTGTGCATGTGTGTGCGTGTGTGTGTGTGCGTGTGTGCGTGCGTGCATGTGTGTGTGCGTGTGTGTGTGTGTGTGTGTGCATGTGTGCGTGTGCGTGTGTGTGTGTGTGTTTGTGTGTGTGTGTGTGTATGTGTGGTGTCCCTGGCAGTTTCTATAAACTCCCAAATGAGGCCAGGAATTTCAGCCTATTTTCTTCATAATCTATAATACAGAAGAGAGTACCTGGCGCACGGTAGCTGTTGAATAAATATTTATTAACTCAACGAATCTCCACAAATCAATAGTAAAAAATCCCAGCAATGCAATAATGAGCAAAGGGTTTAAGCAGTCATTTCACAAAATGAAAACAAGACAAAACTCAACTGGTCAATAAGCATACCAAAAATGGCCTGAGTTTATTAATAATCAGAGAAATGCAAAATCAGGCCAAGAAAGAAGACGTTAGTTTCCATCAAAGATTGACAGCATTATCAAGGCCGAGGGCAGAGTGTGCTCCCAGCACACTTGCTGGCTGGAGTGGCAATTGCAACAAGCTCTGGAATGACTCCGGATTATCTTGTAAAGGTGACCGTGTACCCAGACCACGTTTCCATTAATGTCTTATTAGATTTATAATCTGGAACAATGCTACTCAAAGTGTTGGGCATGGACAGGTACCAGTACATGAATGATCTTATACAATCATGGAAATTCAGACTATTACACAAAAAAATGTATAGCAACATACAATTTTACATTGACTATTTTAATCATGTAAAGCATACAGTCTACATAGGACTTTTTCTATCTCCCCAAATAAAATTTCATAGCCAATAACTCCTCATCTCTCCTCCCCCAGAGCCTGGTGGCCACCATTCTTTCACTGTAATTCTGCCTGTTCTAATGACCTCATATGAGAAGTGCCATACAGTAATGTCCCTCAGGAATTCCCTAGTCTACTAAATATCCTGTCATCGGAACACTGTTGTATGTGACAGATCGAGACACTGTTGTATGTGACAGATCGAGACACTGTTTTATGTGATAGATCGGGACACTGTTGCATGTGACAGAGCTTTCTTTCTTTGTGAAGATGATTCAAATTCTACAATACATTGCATTTTTACATGTATAAATCTTATAGTGTGTGCATAATATTTGCATTTTATGGTGTGTGTGTATGTGTGTGTGTGTGTGTGTGTGTAATACATGCATATGAGTATGCATGTGTCATGGCAGGCATGAGGAGGTAAGGACATGTTTGTGGAGTCAGTTCTCTCCTTCTATCCTTTCATGAGATCTGGGGATAGAACTCAGACTATCACCCTTTGTGGTGAACACTTTCACACACTGCACCATTTCTTTACCCCACACACTGCATCTTCATAACCATTCATCCACCAGTGGACACTTTGGTTGCTTCTGCATAGAGTCTGCTGTGAAAACCCCGTCACACTGTATTTACAGAATTACAATTCATACCAATTAGATACAGTAACTAAAACTGAGCTTATCTTTGATATGGCTTTAGTTTTCTAAAATTCCATTTTTCCAAGTAGCTAATTTTTATTATACTTCATAAAAGCTATGTCTGTGACATATTTGTGAGGCTGTTTAAATTTACCACTGATCCTGTAAGAAGCATTCTACACCTGCTCCCGGAACAAGGCCTTTTGAACCTGTCTGGGAACCATCAGATGAAGAACTCTCCACATCTCAACACTGAAAGTTTCTGTTCTTTTCTTTTTCCATTTATTTATTATGTGTGTATATACATGTGCACACATGCATACACTTTTCTGTGTGTGCAAGAGCATATATGTGAAATGAAGTGGAAATTTCTGGTTTCTTTGGAGACTCAGGTTGTGATGATGTTTTGCTAGAGCAGACAGGTAAATGAATGTTTTGCTGAAAATGACGCAGGTGAAAGGATGTTTTGCTCTAGAAAACACATGAAAGGATGCATGATGTTTATACGGAATATAAATATGACCCCACAGACAGTGGGAGCTCGAGCTTTGGTTTGCCTTGCTCCACCTCTCTACTCATCACTAATGGCAGACATATTGGTTCGCCTTACATTGCATTGCTGATCTTTACTTGTGGTGACTTCAAAGAGAGAAACTTGCCAAAGAACTTCTTGTGAGATTCCTGCTGCTTCTTGCTGCTTCCCTGGACTTAGGCTGGTTAGACTCGTGGTTTCTTCTGGACTGAACTGCCCTTGCTGATTCATGTGTGCGATGTGCTGAGTGGACTGGACTGAAGTCGCTGATTCCTGTTTGATGTTTGCTAGTGGAATGGACTGAGAATAATGAAGATTGGAATTGCCCCAAAGAACTATTTCTAAATAGGTCCACTTCCCCTGTATCCTAATAACCTTTCTTTCCCACTGCCTCTAGTGGGTCGTGGTCTGGAGGGGAGGTTGAACCCTTATTAAAGTAGGTTGTAAAAAATATATGCATATAGTGGAAGGTTCTCTGATAGTAGTTCCCTAGGAACCATCCATCTTGGTTTTTGAGGCAGGGTCTCTTCCTGGGAGTTGGAGCTTGCCAATTAGTCAAGGCTGTCTGGCCAATGAATCTCAGCTTCCCCAAAGTTATCACCACCCACTAAAATTTACCAATCCTAGTTGGAAAACCAAAACTCCTCAGAAATTATTACTCATATAGGTCAGACATCATGTTAAGGAATACTCGTATTCCCCCTTATTCATAAGCACAATAAAGAAGGAACAATCTAAATGTCTTTTTTTGAAGATTTATTTATTTATTTTATGTATATGAGTACACACTGTAGCTGTACAGATAGTTGTGAGCCTTCATTTGATTGTTGGGAATTGACTTTTAGGATCTCTGCTTGCTCTGGTTAGCCCACACTTGCTTAGTCCCTACTCGCTCTACCCAAAGATTTTTTATTATTACAAATAAGTACACTGTAGCTGTCTTCAGAAGCACCAGAAGAGGGCATCAGATCTCATTATGGGTAGTCGTGAGCCACCATGTGGTTGCTGGGATTTGAACTCAGGACCTTTGGAAGAGCAGTCAGTACTCTTACCTGCTGAGCTATCTCACCAGCCTCTCTAAACATCTTTTAGGAGAAGACTAAATAAACATGTTGGAATATATTCACCTAATGGAAAATTATGTAGAACACATCAAAGTTTATTGAATGAATTTATAAATATGCAGCTTCTAGAGAGATGGCTCAGTTGTCAAAATGCTTGCCATGCAAGTACAAGGATAAAAGTTTAGATCCTGGGCTGGAGAGATGTCTCAGTGGTTAAGAGCACTGGCTGTTCTTCCAGAGGTCCTGAGTTCAATTTCCAGCACCCACATAGTGGCTCACAACCATCTGCAGTGGGATCCAATGCCTTCTTCTGGTGTGTCTGAAGATAGCTACAGTGTGCTCATCATATACATAAAATAAATAAATCTTAAAAAAAAAGGGTTTGGACCCCTAGAACCCATATGAATGCCAAGTAGGTGAGGCAGTGCCTCCTAATTTCAGAATTCAGAAGGCAGAAACAATCTATTCCCAAAGCAAACTGGCTACCTAAGCACACCAGTGAGCTCAATTTTGAGAGCCTGCCTCAGTAATAGAGTGGAAAACAACAGAAGGATACTCCTGATATCAACTTTAGGCCTCCACATGCACGAAAGCACATGTACATGTGCACACACACACACACACACACACACATGAACACACATACATGCACACACATGACATGCATACACATGCCAATGAGCAAATGAGTGAATGGATGTAAAAATTAACAAGAGTCATTGAGAATGTAAATGAACAAGTCACTGTCATCTCTGTATTCAGCAAAACCACACCGATGGTGTAAAGATATCAAAAGCAAGACAGTCCACACACAATCAGGACAATTTGCTGGGGAGTAGGGTGGGGAGGAGCTCACAGCCATCCTTGGTCAGTTGGGACATTGTCTTAGTTGGTTTCTATTGCTGAGATGAAACACTGTGACCAAAAAGCAAGTTGGGTAGGAAAGGGTTTACTTTGCTTACACTTCCACATGATAGTCCATCTGACGGAAGTCAGTATAAGAACTCAAACAGGGCAGGAACTTGGAGGCAGAAGCCGATGCAGAAGCCCAGGGGTGCTGCTTACTTGCTTGCTCCTCATAGCTTGCTCATTCTACTTTGTTATAGGACTCAGCATTATCTGCTCAGTGGTGGCACCACCCACAATGGGCTGGGCCTCCCACCATCAATCAGTAATTAATCAATCACTAATCAATCACTAATTAATAAAATGCTCTACAATCTGATCTTATGGAGGCATTTTTTTTCTACTGAGGTCCCCTCCTTTCAGATAACTCTAGCTTGTATCAAGTTGGCAAAACTAAGCCAGCATAGCTATTTATAAGCATTTGTATTCTTATGCTTGGTACTAACATATGTGTATGCTCTTTTATCTAATCAAGCATTTAAAACAAATTACAGTCATTTCTTTTGGCTCAAAGGTCAGGGGATATATTCGATTGTGAAGAGGAAGATGGTGGCACGGTGGCCCATGATAACAGAAACTTGTAAGCACTCATTATTTGTATCATGGTGGATGAGGAAGCAGAGAACGCAGACCACAACTAGATGGAATATCATCTTTAAAATTCACTTTTAGAAAACCATTTCTGCCAGCCAGGCCACAGTCACAAAGGTTCTATGACCTCCCAAAATAGGTCACTAGCTGAAGACCAAGTGTTCAAACACGCAAGCCTGTGGTGAATATTTTACGTCCAAACCACGATAGTCTCTGCCAACATTCTCCTTTCTATCCTCACAGTCTGGCCAGCCTTGCCTTCTTGGTTCCTTGCAAGCGTCTCCAACCAGATTTTCCCGTTTCTGTTTCTACCAGGTCATCCTTTGTCTTTGGAGAACACAGTAAATCTTCCTCAAACAATCCTTTGGACATCATCTCTACTCAGCGCCCTCCATTCAGACCCCTCCCTCCTTCATCACTGCATGCAGAGGAGGTTCAGAATCCTAGCCAACTGCAGGAGACTTACAGACTTGACCTTAGCCTTGTTCCCTCACTTGATCTCTCTCTACTTACCTTTGCACCCACATCCCCCACCCAGCCAGTCTGTTCATTGCCTCTACCCTGATCATGCCTATGCCCACCCAGGGAGCAGCATCTTCTCCACATGCAAGCCTGGAATGGAGTTCCTGTTGTCTGAGGTCTGGCAAAGGGGCACCCAAGGGTGAGAAAAGAGCACCAAAATGCAGACCTGGAAATATCAAAAGTAGAGCGGGTGTTTTTAAATGGCTTGTTGACTTGGCAGTGATCCCAGGCATGGTGATGGAGTCTCTTCCTCCTAGAGCATCAGAGAATGATTGGGCTCTGGTTCTGTGACTTCCTAGCTAGGAGAGTTCCCCTATCCTCTGGGCCATCAATGAAAGGAGGACACCCACTCAGAGGGTGTGGTCAGGTGCCCCTCTCATTCTCTCGCCTGGAAGGAGCCCTTTTCAAAAATTGCCAAAAACTTCTTTGACCAAAAAGAAGCTGTATGCCCCAAGTGGAGTTCTCTGTGGAGTCATGGGCTTCAGAGCTAAAAGTCCAGGCATCTCTGTTTTCATTGAACAGGCCAGCCCAGCTTCTTACCTCCCCACAAAACCACTTCAGTTTCTGCAGTGACTGTTAACATCTCTGTCCACCCAGCCCAGCTCCATCTCCTTCCCCTCACAGGTATTGTTCCTCCATCTCCTCCTCCTTAGACTGCCTGCACAACAACCCCTGCTGGGGTCCATACCCCAGGAAACCTGACTTACCACAGCTGGGTGGCCTAAACGAAATGGTTTCCAAATGGCATTTATGAGCTGTATCACTTGCTGGCTGGCTGGTACTGAGAACCATTAACTAAAGATATGGGGAGCACCGAGGGTCCTGGCACATATTTACAGGATATTGCTAAGTTGTTCCGTAATGGCAAACTGGTATGAGACTCAGATGGGAGTTATTGACCTTGGGGTGTGCAGTCCATCCGGCCTTTAATGCTTCTGCACAAGTAGCATTTGTAAAGATTACAGAGTGAGCTGTTGGTGGCTGGGGGTGTGTGTGTGACAGTGACGCTGATTCACTAGAGAAAGACAATGAAAGACCAAGAATGATTAATTGCCAATATAAGACAAAGTGTAAATGCTTGAGGGTATCTTTGGCAGCATATAAAGAGGGTCTCAACTGCACTGGAGGGCAGGGAGAACTAAGGACCAGAACTCAATTACAAGAAGAACTGGACTCACAGGAAGACTGAATTTTCAGCTCCAGCAGCTTGCTATCCCAAGGTCAGGGACCTCATGGGAAAGAATAAAACCCAGAGACTCTGAGGAGGTGGCTAGCCAGATATCAGTCAGGTTGGCTATTGAGCCAGTGGCAGGCAATGCATCAGTCAGGTTGACTTTTGGTCAGGTTGGAGGTTCAGCGAAGACCAGAATGTCTGCCTCCAAGATCACTGTGGCCCCAGAAGATGTGATGCTGCGGGCCCCAGAAGAGCTGCTTTTGAGCTCCTCCTGCATCTGGGGGAGGTCTTGGTAGTGCCCCTACCCACACCCTGAGTTCTAAGTGCCCTCTCTAAAGCAGCTGGTTAGGGTAGACAGACAGAACAAAAGCCACAGTCTTTTCACAGTCTTAACCTTAGAACTGCCAGCCCATAGCTGCTGCCATTTTGTTTTGTTTTGTTTTGTTCCAAAGAAGTTTCTATACCAAACTTAAGGGGAGGAGTAACTAAAGGAAGTGAATGTCTAGGGGCAGGAATCTTTGGAGACTGTCATGGAGTCTGCCTATCACAACCTGATAGACATTTTGGGGTTCCAAGACACTAATGAACACTTGTAAATATTCTCTTAATGACAGAGAAGGTTGTGAGCTCCCAGTGGGGATCTGGGTTGGGGAGGAATTCTGAAGAAGGTTTGGCCTGGGGTGCAGGTGGCCCCAAGGTATTATTTGCTAGCATCATCTATGGTAAGCAAAGAATAGTTTCTGGAAAGCCCCCAAGATCTCAACATGGTACTCAGAGGGCCTGAGGCAAGACCACACCATCTACAACAGAGAATTACATAGCCCTGGCAGGCCTGTGTTCTGTGTGTGGGACCGCAGGCCAGTATTCTGAGAAGTATTTGATTCCAGACATGGAGAGGCTACACAGTCAGAGATGCCAAATCCAAGCTGGACTCTGTCAGACCCCACGAAGTCATAAAGTTATTTGAGCTTAGATACACCCTACCCTAAGATGGAGATGATACATTATCTTAGTTTGCTTTCTATGGCTATGATAAAACACTGGCCAAAACTAACTTGGAGGATGAAGGGCTTTATTTTAGTTTACTCTTCCATGTCAAAGCTCTCCTTGAGGGAAGTCAGAGTAGGAATCTGGGAGCAGAAACTAAAGTAGAGGCCATAGAAGAACACTGCTTACAGAACTGATCCTCTTGGCTTGCTCAGCCTGCTTGCTTATACTACCTAGGATCCCCTAGCTGAGGTTGCCACTGCCCATCATGATCTGGGCCCTCCCACATCAATTATTAATCAAGAAAATGTGTCTACAGACTTTCCCATAGGCCAATATGATGGAGGCATTTTCGCAGCTGAGGTTCCCTTTCTCAGATGTTTCTAGCTAGTGTCAAGTTGACAAAAATAAATAAATAACCAACACACACACACCCAGGACCTACCCTGAGAAGACTGTTAGGGCATACGTGAGCCTCCTGAACAGGTGGTCACACTACTGCATCACCAACCACTTCTGTACCGGCTCTTCTCCCTTGCTTCTCATACACGGCTGCATGAGGAGTCTTCACAGGCAGCTAATGAAGAAAGGAAAAGGCTGAGCGTGGTGAACAGATGGATCAACTCAGTATGCCCAAGAAAAGTGAAAACAAACTGCTGTGGGGTTCCTGCCCTACTCTGAGAGAGATACAGTGGCTTGGTGAGATGGTAATGGTAAAGGGTAGTTCCTCAATGTGCAGAGCTTTAGACAGTGCACCTCCTATATTAGTCAGGGTCTCTAAGGAACAGAACTGATGGGATAAATATCCATTATACAGAGGGATTTATGGGGCTGGAGAGATGGCTTGTTGGTTAAAAGCAGAAGACCCAGGTTCAGTCTCTGGCACCTATCAGTCCCTAGGAGAGGTACATATGGCAGCTCACAACTTTCTGTAACTCCTGGTGATCTGATGCCTTCTTCTGGTCTCCATGGACACCACACTCACATGGTGCACTTATACACATGTAGGCAAAACCATCCTTACACATAAAATGTATAAAGCAGAGAGTGTTTAGAGAATGAAGAGGTGTTTTCTTAGACTGGCTTGTGTGATAGTGACTGGGAGTCTGAGACTAACTGTCTGCACACTAGGGAGGCTAAGAACCTGGTAGGCGCTCAGACAGCAAGGTTGGAGGCCCCAGCAGTCCCCATCTGGTGCTGAAGTCTGGAAGTCTGGAGATCTGCTGGTCTTCAGTCTATATTGAAAGGCTTAAGAAGCTGGGCTCTGATGCCAAGGCAGCAGCAGCAGCAGGAGCAAGGGAATGGATGTGTTTCCTAGCAAGAAAAGAAGGCAAGCAGGCAGCATTGCTTTCTCCTTGGACCTCTCCTTAGCTCTTTACATCTGGCCCTGCTGGAAAAAGTCACTCTGGGGGAAGCTCTTTCCCCCTTCAGTTAACCCTTCCTGGGAATACCCTCATGGACCTTCCCAGAGGCCAGATCCAATTATGTTAACCATCAGATTAGCCATCACACCTGGGCACAGATTAGCCCACATCTGTGGGCAAAGAAAAACAGCCCAAGGTGAGAACATATAAAGAATCCTGTGCAAGAATGGTTGGCCTGAAGGTAGAAGGAAAGAGACGGGATAATGGGATCTGGGAAATAGGAAAACTGGAGAATCTAAAGGATTATGCATGAAATAGGGGGAACTTACATGTCTAACACGCATCCAAGGGAACCAACATGGATCAGATGCTAAATAATGGAGCAGAATTTCACAGGGAGTGGATAGCTAGAGTGGATCATCAAGCTCACCAGTTCTGGTATAGTGGTGCATGAGCAGATTAGCCATGATGGCAGGAATAGAAGCCGCGAACAAAGTACACAAGACTGGGCCTACTTACAGCTGTCTACCAGCACCCAGCACCACCGCTGAGCACTTCTGTGATACTTGCGTTGTTATTTTTCAGTTACTGTGATAAAATGCTATGACCAAAAGCAGCATAAGGAAAAAGAGTTTATTCTGGTTTATGTCTCCTGAGGGCTAGAGTACACGGTGGTGGGAAAAGCATGGCAGGCTGGTTGGAGCAGAAAGCTGGCTGATCACATTCTAATCAGGATTCAGGAAGGAGAGAGCAAACAGGAAGTGAGGCAAGTGTATAGAGTCTCAAAGCCTGCCCTAGTGACATACTTCCTCCAGCAAGGCTCTATCTCCTAAAGGTTCTATAACTTCCCCCAAACAGTGCTACTAGCTGGGAAGCAAGAGTTCAAATATGTGAGCCTATAGGGGCCATTTCTCATTCTAACTGCCACATCACTATCTTCTAAAAACCCAACAAGAACCCGGAGGAAACCGAACTGAATATGTTCCTTTATGTAGAACCAGAAGACTGCAATTAAAGCACAGTCTAATTTGTCTTTCCTGGTTACAAAATGTGACTAACACCATTTGTTGTGAGTTTGCAGAATATTTGAAGCACAAGGACAGAATCTCACACATGTGTCAGACCAGGGGACCCACTTCACAGCAGAAAAGGTGTGTCTATGTACATCTGCCCATGAACCTGCTGGCCTAGTGACATCCTGTGTCATTCATCAGCTTCCCTTCATGGAGCTTCATGTGTGTTCAAATGCTTGTGCAGGTGTTTGTGCACTTGTCTATGTGCTGGCCAGCAGTTGAAAGTAGTGTCTTACTTTATAGCTCTCCACCTTAAGGCCTGTATTATTATTCTAAAGTGTGTGTGTGTGTGTGTGTGTGTGTGTGTGTGTGTGTGTGTGTGTGGTGTTTACATGAGTGCAGGTGCCAAAAGAGGTTGTCAGATCCCCCAAAACTACAGTTACAGGTGGTTGCGAGTAGTCTGAAGTGGAAACTTAAGAGTTCTTTAGAAAGTCAGTTGTGCGGGATGGTGTTCCATTGGGGCAAATACATGAAGCAGTGTTTTCCTGAAGTGGACACAGGTGAAAGGCTAAAGTAGACTCGTGAAGAAACATTTGGCTGAAGCAGGCACAGGAGAAAAGATGTTCTGCTAAGGCAAGCACGTGAAAGGACACATGATGAAAGATTCTTTACTAATGGCATGCATGTATTGGTCTACCATACTTGCATAGTTGAACTCCATTTGTCAGGACTCCGTAGTGCAAAACACCGAAAAATTTTTGGTGGTCTGCCACAGTTTCTTGCTGTGTCTGGGGACTCAGGCTCCTTAAATTATGGTTTTTTTGGTTTGTTTGTTTGTTTGTTTTTTGTTTTTGTTTTGTTTTGGTTTTTCGAGACAGGGTTTGTCTGTGTAGCCCTGGCTGTCCTGGAACTCACTTTGTAAACCAAGCTGGCCTCGAACTCAGAAATCTGCCTGCCTCTGCCTCCCAAGTGCTGGGATTAAAGGAGTGCGCACCACTGCCCAGCTCTAAATTATGTTTTAAAGGAACAAATTGAGTATCTATTTGGAGATGATGTCCTGCAAAAATAGAATTCCACCTTCAGGACATAGTTCAGATGCTAAATCAATGACTATTATAAAGTCCTATGTCCCAAGTAGGTAGACTATAGAGTCCTATCCAGAAGCCACCTAATGGAATATAAAGTCCTATGTCCCAAGTAGGTAGACTATAGAGTCCTATCCAGAAGCCACCTAATGGAAGCAGGGATGGCTTTGCTTGTCAGTACTCTCAATGACCTCAGCTCTAGAGGCCCAGTAGCCAAGGTTCTCCAGTTTCCTTCTATCAGTGACATATTAAACCAATTAAACTTCGAGCTCTCTGTTTCAGTATCTGTGCCAAGAGTCTACCAGGCCAAGAAAGGTACCATCATGCTGGCAGGAGCAGTTGCCCATGACCATCAGCAGGAGGTAGAACTCCTGTAAAATAGTTTCAAAGAACAACATGATTCAACCTAGAAATTTCCCTGGGCTCCTTTCTTCAGTCTCTGTCCAGTGTGGAGAGATATGGACAAGTACATCAACTACAGCCTGGGGCTAGTCAGAAGCCAGGGCAGCAGCAGATAGATAGATAGATAGATAGATAGATAGATAGATAGATAGATAGATAGATAGGTAGGTAGTTGGTAGGTAGGTAGATAGATAGATGAGATAGATGAGATAGATGGATAGATAGATAGATAGATAGATAGATAGATAGATAGATAGATAGATAGATAGATTAGATAGATGAACCTAAATAAGTTTGAAGGACAAATGATAGTGTGGAAAATTGGGGGGAAGGTGTTGTTTCTCTCCCCACCTCCTTTGATGTCTGCTTACACAGATAATCCTGGAGTTACTTCCAGAGGAGGCCAACTCATTATATTCCACATGTGTATGCAAATGGGTGTACTGTAGGGGACATACACTTCCTCACCCCTTCCAAGTGGAAGCTCTTGCTCTCCCAGGTTCCAGATGAGTTGGTTGCTAATCACTCAGTTCAGTTCCTCTCCAGGAAGTTCTTCTGCCCTTAGCCAGAAGCCAGAAAAAAAGGAGTTTTACCCAAATGCATGCCTGTCCCTGGAGGAAGAACATCTGCATCCAAGACTTGTTAATGAGGAGGTAAAATAGCTTAGCCCCCTCACAAATTAGGACCAGTCTAAAGAGCCATCCTGAAAACAGCTGCTCAGTCTCTGTTGTAATCTTTTGACAGTTCAACATCTCTGCTCAACCTATGTACCTCACCTTTCACAGTTGGTTTTTTTCCTGTTTAAAAAACATTTTTATTAGCATACATTGACAGCATTTCCACTTTCTGCATGTAAATCTCTGCCTTGGTATATGCTTCTTGCAGAACCTAACACTTCAACATAAAGCTGGTATAACAATTCAATGAAGGGGCTAGAGAGACGGTTCAGAAATTTAAAAACACTTGTCATTCTTTCAGACAACCCAGGTTCAGTTCCCAGCACCCACATGATGGCTCACAACCATTCACAGCTTCAGTTCCAGGTATCTGAACCCCTCTTTTGACCTCCTCCATGGGTACCAGGCATGCACATACATATAAGCATATAAGCAAAACATGTACACATATAACATATATATATATGTATATATATATATATAATATACACACATATATCTGTGTGGCTTCATATACGTATGAAAAGTGGGGAGAAGGCTCAATTGTTGCTAAAGTGTCTGCTATACAAGCACGAAGACCTGAGGCAGATTCCCAGAACCCATGTAAAAAGCCAGGTATGGCAGAAACTCATGCCAGTAGCCTGAGCCTTGGGTTTGGAGTGGGAGGTGAGAAAGTAGAGTGGCTAGGAGTGGGAGGGGTTAGGGTGGAGAAAGGCATGTCTCTGAACTTCATTGACCAGCCAATGTACCATAATAGCTGAACATAAAATTCAGCAAGAGACTCTGTCTCAAAAACAAATGATGGAAATTCCAAGTTGACCTCAGACTTCCCCCACGTGTTATCTGCACACAATGAGTGTACTCATGGACTGATATCTAGAAAAGGTCTGGAATAGGACCTGACATACAGTAAGTCCTGAGTAACTGCCTAATAGTGTTGCCTTCTCCATTACTGTGTAGTGTTCAGCCCTAACTCCTGAACCCTAAGTTAATTCTACTATTGCCACACACTAGGCTCTTCCATGGGGCCCACGGCACACTCATAACCAACATGACTTCAGGTCTTTAGGAAGCAGGCTGACAAACACCTTCTATTTTAATTGTTTCACTTTATATGGTATGTGCATTGTATATGTATGTGTGTACATGTGCATGCAGGTGCAGGTGCTCATTTTGTGTGTGTGTGTGTGTGTGTGTGTGTGTGTGTGTGTGTGTGTATTTATCCATGCATGCACAGGTCCATTACATGAAGATGAATGAGCCCATTGTGTGGAGGTATGTGTGCCTGTTGCCTGTCCAATACTCGTATGCCCACTGCATGCAGATGCCTGTTACTTGCAAGTGTGCGTCTATGCATGCACATGTAGAGGCTAGAAGTCAACGTCAGGTGACTTCCTCTGTTGCTCTCCACCCCACCATATTCTCTGAGACAGGTTCCTTACTGAACCTGGATTCTGACTAGACTGGCTGGACAACAAGTGCCTGGGGTCCTCCTGCCTCTATCCCCAATGTTCTAGTTAGTTTTATGTCAGTTTGATGCAAGTTAGTCATTTGGGAAGAAGGACTCTCAACTGAGAATATTCCTTCATAAGATGAGGAAATAGGAGAATCTGTAAAGAAATTTCCTGACAAATGATTGAGGTGAAAAGACCCATCGGACGGTGGGGTTGTACCACCCCCAAGGACAAGTGGTCCTGGGATGTACGAGAAGCAGGCTGAGTGAGGATGGAGAGCCAGCCAGTTACCAGCACTCCTCCATGACTTCTGCTCCAGTTCCTGCCATGAATACCTGTCCTGACTTCCTTCAATGATATAGACTGTGGTTTGGAACTATATGCTGAAATAAACCCTTGCACCCCAAAGTGCTTTGGTTATTGTGTTTTATCTCAGCAATAGAACCCTTAAGACACCAGCAATGAGGTTAAAGCCCTGAGCTGTTGCATCTGTTTCCTACCTTTTCCATGGGGGGCTGGGGTCCAAACTCGGGTCCTCACACTTGCACAGCAAGCACTGTGCCTGCTGAGGTGGCACCCCAGAACCCAATTGCTCTGTTTTTTAAACATCTTGTTTTGGAACAATTTTAGAGTCACAGGAAGCTGTGAAGAAATGTATAAGGAAGTCTCATGCACCCAGCACCCAGTCCCCCATGTTGTTATGTCACAGCAACACTGAATAAAATCCAAGAGACGAGCATGTAATGCTCCACAGGACTCACCATCTTAGTTTTTAAGTTATTATATTTTATTTCTTTGTGTCTGTATACATGTATACATGCATGTGCGATATCTCACAAGTGGGGGATTTATATGTGGGGAGTCAGTTTTTTCCTTCCACCACGTGGTCCCAGGGATCAAACTGAGGGAGTCAGGGTTGGTGGTGAGCACCTTTTTCTACTGAGTCATCTCTCATAAGAGTTCTATATGCACTTGCGTGTGTGTGAATGTGAATGTGAGTGAGTGTGTGCATGTGAGATATGTGTGGGAGTGTGTGTGTGTATCTAGGCTATCAATATGTGAGCCTTGCTGAGCTGTCACTACCATCAATGTTCCCTGCATCACCACCTCAGGATTGCCTAAATTTTGGTACACCCATCCTTTCTCCTTCATTCCTAAATTCTTTTCTACATTTTTCTAAATGTCCTATCAGTGGAATGGTGCTGTTGGCACCTTTTGGACTGGCTTCTTTCCCTTGGTGTAATTTCATTTGGGTTCACCAAAGTTGGTGTGTGTTAACAACCATTCACTTCGTTCTATTGCTGAGTAATAGCCCGGGGGAAGGATGGACCGTAATCAATGCACCCATTCATGGCTTTGGCAGCATTTGTCAAGCTTCCAGCTTTCTACTATGCACAATATCACTACGAATATTCATGTGTAAAAAAGGTCTCTTTTCTTGTAATAAATGCCCAGGTAAGCAATTGAGGTTTTGTATGTTAACTCTGTTTTTACCATTGAAAATGAACTGCACACTATTTTCTACCACATGACAGTCCCATTAGCAAAGGATGAGATTGTTTCTCACTCAACATGCTTACCAGCATTTGATGTTATTCCGATTTTTATTTTATCCTAATTCACTTGCATGACTATCTAAAACTTAGGGCAAATCACACTGGTTTTGCTTTTTCAGCAGTGACATGAAATTTTATTTTAAAATAGAATTATATAAGTGTTAAAAGTAAGTAGACTGGACAGAGACTATTAAGTAACTAAGAGTCCCAGGGCCTCCACAGTACAAAAAGTCATGACTTAATGCTTTAACATGTGAGTTTAGAAAGCCCTCCCATCTACGTATGGATTAAGTAGGTTTTTTATGGGCTGACCACTTGGTTTATTAAAAAAAAAAAATGTTCACGGAGGTGGGTAGGGGCTGGTGAGACGGCTCGCTGGTTAAGAATGAATACTGCTCTTGCAGAGCATGGGAATTCACTTACCCCATCCATGTTGGATGGCTCACAATGACCTGTGACTCCAGCTCCAAGGAATCCGACACCTTCTGGCCTCCACAGCACCTACACTCACATGCACTTACCCACACACATGCATATAACGAAAGATTAAAATAAACCTCAGAAGCAATGAATCCATAGTGAAATTATGGAAAACATAAACCTGTGCAGGGGGTGTTCTTTTTTCTCAGGACATGTTCTCTATTATCCACTGAGCTGGAAACAACATACACACACATACACATAAACACATACACACATACACACACACACATATACATACACACATAGACACACATACACATACATACACGCATACACACATACATATACACACATACACACACATAACACATACACACACATACACATACACACATATACACATACACACACATACACACATATACACATATAACACATACACACATATACACATATAACACATACATACACATACACACACATACACACATACACGTACACACATACACACATACATACATACACATACACACATACACATATACACACACATACACACATACACACACATCACACATACATTCACATAATCATATACACATATATAATCACATACACATACATACAAACACACACATACACACACGTAATGACATATACATACACACATATACACACATACGTATACATACACACATACACACATGCATACACACACACAAATACACACACACACACACAGAGAGGAATCCTGTCTTCAATCCCTCAGAATTCAGCACCTAGCACATCAGTATACACACTTGATGGCCATGTGTAAGGGATTCTGAAAGTCCTTCTAACCAGGTACCATGATGGATGACTGCATTGTGGGCCTCTGCAGGCTTATCCAGCCTCCTGCTGTCTAAGATATGGAGGAATACCTTTCCACACTGACTTGACACTTCTTCAGTCTTGGACAGGAGCAAGTGTGACACAGGCAGAGGCTTAGCAAGTGTCTGCACAGCTGCCCTTGTCTTCTTGATGTCCCCTCTTGGATCCAAGCCACCATATAGTAAACTGTTCAGGGTACCCTGCTCAATAGAAAGACCACATGTACATGTACTAGAAATACTACACAAGCAGAAAGGTACCCCAGCTCAGTGCTGGCTGCCACCACTCCCCATCTTGGTGGGCTCAATTTCCCCACAGACATAGCATGGAGTTCCTAGAAGGGAGGAACTCAGTGCTTTCGACCTACCCCAAGAGAGAAAGCAAAGGGATACTTGGTGTGTTGTCCAGCATGCACCCATAGGCGACAGATAGGCAGACAGACCAAGCAGAGGGAAGGAGAATTCTGAGAGAAAAGACTCTCCCTCTGTCCAGGTGGGGGTGCGGGTGGACACTCAGTGGCCGCCTCTGACCTACCAGTGTTTAGCTCCTCCGTCTGTTACGTGTCTAATACTTTTATCACTTATCTAAATCAGCAGAGTCAGGACTGGGAATATGGCAAGTCTGGCCTTGGCAGAATGTTCTCTGCAAAGCAGAAAAGCTCTTTTCTCTGTCTGGACCACAATCTTTCTGCTGGGCTACCTCTGTAGCATCCCTAATGATGCCCGGAGTCCTCTTCCCACTTCAGTTCTACAACAGACCCACCAAGCCCCATTTTGCTCATAGCCTTGTCAGTCTAACCCTGATGGTCATTACCTCTAGGGCTTTACAAGAGGAGTTCCCAGGAGAGAAGCCAGTGGGCCTACTGTGCACAGAGAGCACCGCCAAGCATTCCTCAGCCAATCTTGTCTTGACAGAAGTGGATTCCAGTCTCATAGGAGAACAGCTTCCCATAATCCTTCCCTGCTTTTCCAAGTGTTCCTTGGTTTCAAGCAATAGAAATAAATCTTGCCTAATTTGACGAGGAAAAGATGGGTGTTTTAGTTAGGGTTTTGTTGCTTTGAAGAGACATCATGACCACGACAACTTTTATAAAGGCAGATATTTAATTAGGGCTGGCTTATGGTTTCAGAGGTATAGTTCATTATTATCATGGTGGGAAGCATGGTAGCATGCATGAAGTGGAAACTTAAGGGTTCTTTGGAAAGTTGGTTGGGTGGTGTTTTGCTGGGGCAAACTTGTGAAGGAACATTTAGCTGAATTGGACACAGGTGAAAGACTAAGGCAGACACATGATGGAATGTTTCACTGAAGCAGACACAGGAGAGAGGATGTTGTGCTAAAGCAAGCACATGAGAGGACACGTAATGAAGGATTCTTTGCTAACAACACACCCGTATTGGCCTGCCTCACATTGTGAAGTTGAGCTGCATTTGTTGGGACCCCATAGAGAGAAACATGCCAAAAACCTTCTGGTGAGTGATGTGCTGCATTTTCTTGCTGCTGATTGGCAAAATGATGTCAGCTGAGACAGACACATGTACTGAGGCAAGACCGTGGAGAACTTGTGATGTTTGGAGGCTAAGCTTGGCTTGCTGGTACAGCTAGCTGTGCAGTGCTTGTTGGTCTTGCATCTTTGCTGATCTTCACTTCTCTGAGAGAGGCACAGCTGAGAACTTCTCCTGGTGTTCTTCTTCATCTCTCCTACTGACTTGAGCTGTGGCTGAGGCCTGGCTGTCTCTGCTAGGTCGTGCCACCACTGCTGATTTGTGTTTGCTGTCCCAACTCTACCAAACTGGACTGCTGGTGTATTCATGAAGTGTTGGCGAGTGGATGGAGCTGCCGCTGCTAACCTGTAAGCTGAACTACCAATTTCCAGACAACACAGATGGGAGTTGCTCCAAAAGAACCTAGCTGAACAGGTCTACTTTTCCCATATCATTTCTTTCCCACTAGCTCTGGTGGGTGGTAGCCTAAAAGGGAGGTTAAAGCATTTAAGAACCACCATTAAAAATAGTTTCTGGCCAGGTGGTGGTGGCGCACGCCTTTAATCCCAGCACTTGAGAGGCAGAGGCAGGCAGATTTCTGAGT
>NW_022196897.1:78140399-78180759 GCF_008632895.1 Mastomys coucha | reverse complement strand
CCTGGTCTACAGAGTGAGTTCCAGGACAGCCAGGGCTACACAGAGAAACCATGTCTCAAAAAAACAAACAAAAAAAAGAAGAAAGAAAGAAAGAAAGAAAGAAAGAAAGAAAGAAAGGAAGGAAGGAAGGAAGGAAGGAAGGAAGGAAGAAAGAAAAATAGGTTTTGAAAAAAATTAGTTACACGTGCAAGCAGACATAGTGTTGGAGGAGAGTTCTCCATCTTGATCTGAAGGCAGCAAGGAGGAGAGAGACTACACTGGGTTTCTACACTGGGTGGAGCTTGAACATAGGAGACCTCAAAGCCTACTCCCACAGTGACACACTTCCTTCAATGAGGCCACATCCACTCTAACAAGGCCATACTTCCTAATATTACCACTACTCATGGGCCAAGGATTCAAACACAGGAGAGTCTGTGGGGAGCATTCCTATTCAACCCACCACAATGGGTCAGCTCACAGAATGAAGAGCCACTGAGAATGAGGCAGGCCGAGCTATAAACAACTTAGAGGTCCTAGAATAGTCTGCCATCTTGTTAGGACCCTTCCTGTTCCTCCTTTTCCTCCCCCTCCTCTTCTTCTTTGACAGGACTTCATGCATCACAGGCTGGTTTAAACTCATTTTAGAACAAGCATTGCCTTCCAACTCTTAATCTCCCCGCCTCTACCACACCAGCGCTGGGACCATGAGGGGCCACCATGCCCCACTGCGCTGTGGCTGAGACTCCTCATCCTTGAGTCACATTGGTCTGACTTGAATGAAATGCCCCTTCTTTGTCACCTTGACTGATAGCTAAGCTAAAGCTGCAATCTACAAGTGAAATTCAGACTGTTACCAGAGGAAGGTGGATGTCAAGTGGGTGGAGCTGCATGAAGCCCAAACACACCCCACCCCTCCTGACTCACACAGTGTGTGCTAACAGTCAGGATTTGAGTTTGTGGAGCCACACATTAAACTGATACACACAGCACTTGACTGGGCTGACTCAGTTTGACCAGCGATTGTCCTAGCAGGACTATCAACTAAGTCCTTTGTATCTGAGCATTGGAGTAAACACGTCCTAGCCAGCAGGCTATTAAGAGATTTAAAATGGGCACCATTCACAATAGCCAAGTGATGATATCAGTCTAGGTGTCTACCATGAAGAAAATTAGACAATTGTGCATATGTTTGTACTCACCACACACACACACACACCACCCCCCACACACACACACCCACACACACGGAGTATTACTCAGCCATAAAGAAGAATGGGAAACATGTCATTTGCAGGAAATGGACAAAACTGGAGATGACTATGTTACATGAAATGAGCCAGAGTCAGAAAGACAACTTCTGAATGTGGAATCTGCTGTAAAGGATGCGTGGAATAAAGGTGGGAAGGAGAGTATTAGGAGAGAAGGCGGGACCAGAGGATACAGGAAGTAGAAAGAAGGAGGAAATGATAGACATGATATGCAAATATGAAAATGTCACAAAGAAACTCATTATTTTACACAGCAAAACATATCAGGAAGGCATCAAAATAGATAATGTCCTTGAAGCACATGGAAGGTTATAAAACATGCAGACTGGAGGAATTGTATTGGCCCTTTGGGGCTTTGTAATATTTTTAAAGATCGTATCATAAACGGACTACTTAACCTGAGATTGAATTTGGCCAGGAGTGGTGTCGCTCTGACCTTAGCTGGCAGACAGGCTGCAACGAAGCCAGAGTAAGAGAAGTGGCCCCCACAGGTGATACATTTGGCAGTCTCCTTCCAGCCCATTTTGCAATGCAATGATCTTGAGGAACGATTAGGCTACAGTTCATAGAGAGTTCTTCCTAACTCAGGAAAATCAACTCCAGAGAGAGCCAAGAAATGGAAAGCTGCCAGAGTGTAGGAAATGGCTGTTTGGAAGAACACGCCGGATATTCAATATGCAACATGAAATTGAGTGTCAATGTAGCATGGTCGCTCAGCACACAGCTTTGCATCAGGGAGACCTGAGTTTGAACTGTAACTGCGTCTCTTCCCTCATCTATGTAAGCATGGTAATCGTCCAACTGCCAAATGTTATACAGAGACTCACATGCTGCTGCCGCTGCCGCATAAGCAGCACAAATCTAAACACCCCTGCCCTCCCGGGCCTTCTGTTCTGGTGGGGAGGGAAGATACGATTTTGTAAAGGTAAAACATATGGTGTATCGGATAGTGTTATGGGGGGAAAAAGCCAAGCAGGGAAGGGAGCCGATGGGGTAGCTGAGGGTGGGTGGGGGGTGGTTACTGCTATCTATACTGATATTAGAGAAGGCCTTGCTGAACCTACAGCTAAAGAAAAGGAAAGGCTCCATTAGTCAGGGGAAAGATTGTTCCAGAACAGCAAAGACCTGGAGATGAGAAGGCGCTTAGGAAATTCAAGGTGCAGTAAAGCAAGACACCACAGGAAGAGGTCTCTCATTGTACAACAAAGCCTAGGCTGGCACAGGAACTAGGGCGTGGCTGTTGGTAAAGGACCTGGCTGAATTCTGGGATCTCCAGCACACACAGGCTGTGTGTTAAAGACCAATTTGTGTTTCAAGCCAGCCAAGACCATGAAGTATGAAGTATAATCCTCTCTCTCAAAAAATAATACAAATAAACAAACAGCTGGGTACAGCAGTGAGCACCCATAATCACAGTGCTGGCAAGGCAGAAACAGGAGGATGCTGGGGCTCTCTAGCCAGCTAGCATAGCCAATTTTGGTGCACTCCAGATTCAGTGAGAGAACGTTTTTCTCAAAATATAAGGTGGATGAGCTGGAGAGATGGCTCAGAGGTTCAGAGTGCTTGTCACTTTTGTGATTGGCAGCTCGTAACTACCTGTAACTCCAGCTCCAGGGGTTCTGACACATTCTTCTGATCACAGTGGGCAACTGCACACACACAGCAGACACATACACACACACACAGTGCAGGAGACAGGACAGATATAAAGCTTCTTATCTTGGCTTTTACTTGGAGTGACACTGGAGGGTTTTCACGGAGAAAGTAACACAGCTTGGATGTTCAAAAGTTTATTTGAGCTCCTGGTGCTGTGGGCAAAACCAAAAAGGTGAGAGCTCTAGCAGAAAGTCAGGGAGACTTCTGCTCTAGGCTGTGGAGTGTTTAGAAGTTGCCACTCCACCCTCACAGCAAGCGAAGAGCTGAGCAAAGCAGAAAATCAACAGCTCTCCTTAGAAAAGAGGTCACAGGGCCAACTGCATCCCTAAGATGTGGAGAGACACTCAAGGGAAGGCAGAATCAGGATGGACTGGGGAAGTTGCCTCTATAGAGGCCAGCACTCAGGTAGGAAAACCAGAACAGTAATTGCTGGAGGCTTGGTGTGGATAAGGCTAATTTAAAAGCCTAACAAACCCCAGGTGCAGAAGAGGTCCCAGTATTTCTGTGAGTTTTACTTCCAGGAACTCAACTAGCTTTTCACGGCAAGCACTAGAGTTTAAAACCCTGGTGCTGGAACTAGGGAGATGGCTCGGTGGGTAAGAGCCCGTGCACACATGAGACGCTGAGTTTAAATCCCCAGCATCCATGTGGAAAATCTAGGCATGACTGCATGTTTCTGTGACCCCAGTCTTGGGTCATGGAGACAGGAGGATACATAATAGCTTGCTGGCAAGTTCGCAGAGTGCAAGGATAAACTTCAGTTCAGTCAGAGACTCCATTTCACAGCACCAAGGCAGAGTTACAAAGGGAGGCACACCACCTACCTCTCTGGCCTCTGAGTCTGTGCACATGTATTCACATACATGTGCATGCACATATGTATGTACATGTGCACATGCGCGCGCACGCACACACACACACACACACACACACACACACGTATATGAAACAAAGCAAAAGTACCCATTGCTTCTACCCTGGAAATTGGCCATTCTGAAATTGATCAGGGCCGCCTGCTCTTACCTAGGACTGCCCTCTGGATACTAATTTCCCAGAGCCTAAACCACTGGAGTTTAGGGAAGGGAAATATCCAACTTCAGCTCACTCTGGTTTTTGTTTCTTGCTTAAAGGGGACAGAAAACTAAGAAACACTTGTGAAATTCAATGCCTAGAGCGCAGGCTCACTAAAACACAGACCCACTCAGAGCACTCTGGAACTCCTCCTCCCCGCTGACCCCATCACCACATAGCTAATGACAGTTTGCCGCAGTCCTCTGACCCAATGTGTCATATCAGGCTACAGTTAAGAGCAGTTGCAACTGTGGAAGAGGACCTGGATTCAGGTTCTTGGCACCCACATGGTGGCTTACTTCTGTCTGTAACTGGAGCTCTAGAGGCTTCATCTGAGCCTTTTAGGCACCAGGGACATACACGGTGTACATCCATATAGTGCAGGCAAAGTGCTTATACACATAAAATAAAATAACAGGTTTTTTAAAGAAAAGATGCTAAGAACTCAAATGAATAAAAGTAAGGAGCATGCAAAAACAGGCCAAATAAGCACAGAAAATATCTAAGAAAGAATAGAAGACACACACTGGAGGTCAAGAATTATGTAATATAGCCAGTGGTAGTGACACACGCCTTTAATCCCAGCACCCAGAGGCAGAGGCAGGTGGATCTCTGTGAGTTTGAGGCCAGCCTAGTCTACTGAATGAGATCCAGGAGAGCCAGAGCTACACATAGAAACCATGTCTTTAAAAAACAAAACAAAAACAAAGAATGCTGTAACACAAATGAGGAATAAGCTTTCGAGGCTCGTAGTAGACCAGGTGTAGATAGGAAGGAATTGCCAAATGAGAGACTTTGCAATAAAACTGGCAAATGGATGAGCAAAACCAAAAATCAAACAGAAAGAAAACAGACTGAAGCAGAAATACCTAAGAACTGTGGAACAGCTACGAAAGGTGTGACCTACACATGACGACAGTGCCGGAAGAAAGACAGGAGGGAGTACAAAAAATGAAACTGAGGCTCACCTCACAATTGTTAAACACTGGACCACAGATCCAAGATGCTTAGAGGATCAATGTCCAAAGAAAAGGTAATTAAACAAGGTGTTTGGTGCCTGTAATCTCACCACTTGGCAGGCTGAGGCAGGAGGATCACCACAGGCTCAGGACCAGCCTGTGTTACTGGGGCTCTATTAAAAAAAAAAAGAAAAAGGTGGGGGGAGATGGCTCAGTGGTTAAGAACACTGACTGCTCTCTCAGAGGTCCTGAGTTCAATTCCCAGCAACCACATGGTGGCTCACAGCCATCTGTAATGGGATCTGATGCCCTCTTCTGGTGTGTCTGAAGACAGCAACAGTATATTCATATACATAAAATAAATAAATAAGTCTTTAAAAAAAACAAAAACAAACAAAACTCAAAACAACTACAACAAAAGGAATAAAAATCTAGATTCCTAAGGGAAATAAACAAGCAAACAAGCAACTAAGAATCTTGAAGGATGCTGGGATCCTGGCCAGCACCAGGGACTGAGGAAAGTAGTGATGGTAGTAGCATCCTCAGATTTCAGGGACAAAACTTAGTTTTGCAAGGGCTAAATTTGATTACTTATAGTAATATTTACTTTTCTTAACTCTTTACTATTCTAAGACCAAAAGCCGTTGGCTTCTGGTAATAAACTCTTGCTGGCAGCAGCAAGGAATTGAGAAGAAAAAGGGTTAATTGCTAGTGGTCTCTCTCTGGCTGGCCCCTTGCTGGCTAGAGAGTCTTGGAGCCTGTTCACCCTTTGTGAACCAGAGAGAAAAGAAAATAAAGAAAGGGAGAATTCAAGCGCACACATAGACACATTCATATACACACACCCTGGCCAGACCCGACTACCTGCCTCATCAACTCCACAAGTGTTCATGCATACATACATACACATGCATATACCTACACATGTATAGACAAACAGACATATACATATATACATTTGATGGATGAGGCCCTCTTAGACAAAAGTTCTTTAAAAAATTACCTCATAGATAAAATGTTACATAAAAGGGAGTTACAAAGGATGTTGATATTAAGTTCAAGGCAGTGTTTCATTCTATAAGCACATTATAAGTTCAAAGCCACAGTTGTCACATGGCCTGGCTTTATCATAGTGCACACCTGTGGCTTCTTCCTTGGATCTGACCTAGAAAGAATGTTCTTCCTTGATCACAAATTTGTCCCAAGCCTATCTCTCTTTTTAGTGTAATTGTGAAAGCTCACTGTATTCCTTACTATGCAGCCTTTATTTACTCTTCTATGAGGAGGGGGCACATTCTATTCTTGATTCTAACTTTATTATATTTTTCTGGCAAATAACTAAAACCATCCCTTGAAACTCTCTTCCTAAAATTATTTGAATCAAATCAGGAATTCTAAAAACACATTAATTCATCTAAATAGCATTAATTCATAAAACTTTATCTTATGTTGATCTGCAAGATATCTGCCCAATAGGGTGGGCTACTGCCCAGGAATTATACATTATGCAATAGTGACAAGAAAAGCATGTCAGGAGCAAGAAACAGTCCTGGGACAAAGTCTCTGAAGGCCCTGCAATTCAGAGTTTACCCACTGCAGCCGTGCAAAGCGGAGGGCCATTCTCAGGGAACTTACTTATTTGCCTTTAGCCTTTCCTAGATGAAGGAAAACAGGAAAGAAATGTATTTTGCCTTAGAGAGAAGCCAAGTTAAAATTTACATCCAACTCCCCTTGGGAATTGCAGAAGCAAGAGAAGAGTGGAGTGACACATTTGATGTTTCGTGAAAAAAATTCACTAAACCGGAAAGAGGAGCTGTAGGCTCTAAAAAATTATCTTTCAAAAGTTAGGACATGGACTGGGGAGCTACACAAGCATAAGAAACTGGGATCAGGCCAGGCAGTGGTGGTGCATGCCTTTAATCCCAGCACTTGGGAGGCAGAGGCAGACAGAGTTCTGAGTTCGAGGCCAACAGAGAAACCCTGTCTTGAAAAACCAAAGGGGGGGGAAAAAGAAATTAGATCAGTCTTTGAGAACCCACATTAAAAAGCCATATGTAGCAGCATGGCAGTGATCCCAATGCTGGTAAGATAGAGACAGGCAGATCCCTGGGGCTCACTGGATAGCCAGTCTAGCTGGCTACATACACAGCACTAGAAGGTGGGATGCAGACTGCTGAAGAAGAAAAGTCATCAATACTCTTGTACAACTGTGAACCCTGGGAGCTGCACACTAACCTGCAGAGTGAGTGGAGATGGGCCAGCTGGTGGGATAGTGGCATAACTGTTTTGGAGGTAATCAAGCCCTCTCTGAGTGATTTGAGGGCTGCTCCAAAAGAGAGAATTCATGCCTGGGACTGCAAAACCTGACCAAAATCATGGCTAGGGAGGTCTTAGATCTTATGAGGAAACTAGTTATTTTGGTAACTAGACATCATGTAAAAATGTCTTCTAAATGCTCTTCATTACAGCCATAGACAAATGTTACTTTTGGCCTTAATCAGAGAAGCTTCTCTTTGCAGTGAACAACAGTGAAATGTGAGGATTCCTGGAGTTCAAGGTGCTGAGAGTGACTGTTTAGTGGTCAGCCCTAAGAAGGGCATTATACCACCCCTTTTAAGGTTCAAGGAACATTGCAGAAGAGGGGCAGAAAGGATGTCAGATCCAGAAGACAGGGAGAAGGGTTGTGTAGAGGAGTGCCAGGACAGAGAAGTGGGAGCAGGTGGGTTAGTAAGCAGAGAGAGGGGGGATGAGATGGGGGGTGTTTCAGAGGGGATAAAGTTTGCAATGTAAATAAATAAAACATCTAATAAAAAAAAGAAAAAAATTCTGGGCTGAAGAGATAGCTCTGTGGTTAAGAGTACCTCTTGCTCTTACAGAGGAACCAGGTTTGGTTCCCATCACCCACCTTGGATAGCTTGCAACTCCTTGTAACTCCAGCTCCAGAAGATCCAATGACCTCTTGTGGCTTACAAGAATACCTGCATGCCCATGTGCATACAGATATGCACACACACATACACACATTAATTTTTTTTTCTGGTTTTTTGAGACAGGGTTTCTCTGTATAGCCCTGGCTGTCCTGGAACTCACTCTGTAGGCCAGGCTGGCCTCAAAATCAGAAATCAGCCTGCCTCTGCCTTGCAAGTGCTGGGATTGAAGGCTTGCACCTCCACTGCCCAACACACATTAATTTTTGAAATCAGTTTTTTAAAAACAAAAATTATGAAAGTGAATTGAAAACATGGTCCAACTATATTCTATGTGAAAGAAATCTATTTTCAACTCAAAGACCCACGTGAGTCTCAGTAAATGGGCAGGATATACATCTCCCCCTAACACTGCCTAGGAGAAGTCACGAACGGCTGCATTTCAGACATACAGTTATCAAGGATACAGAGTTATCAAGCACACATTTCGTAATGCTGAAAGGGTCAATTTTTAAGATAATGTTAATCCTTAAAGTGTAAGTGCCTACCAAGTGAACAAAACATATAAAGTAAAAATGCGTAGACCCACAAGGGACAGAATTGGCAGGCAGGCCATCAGCAAGATGTCACTGAACTCAGCACCACCATCAGTTCAATGGCTATGACTGATACAATTAGCAATTTCATCCAACAACCACATACATTCATCTCAAGTTCATATGGAATATTCACCAAGGTAGCCTCAAACAAGTTCAAATTGAAGTCCATGGGTGTGTCCTTTCACACCTTCAACCACAATGTTCCCTGAGCCTGAGATGCAGGCAGGCATGTTTTGCAGCTGTGTCCATTGGGACTGGGATCTACAGCTCTGTATTTTGATTGGTTGTGATTTTCTGTAATGGTCACTATCTGTTGAAAAATAGACATTTCTTGATGAGAGGTAAAGGCCCCTTATCTGTAGACAGAAGGATAAATGTTTATGGATTGTCGTTAGGAACTATGGTGGTTTAGTAAATTAATGGTTGTAAATTCTTCCCTAATAACTGAGATCTCACTAGAATTGAGTTGTTATCCAGGTTTTCAGTACCAAGCATAGACTTCCTCTTGTTGAGTGGATGTTAAGTTCAGTTAGAGAGGTGTTGGTTATCACCAAGGTATGCGTGCCACTACTACAGCCTTAGGGTTATCATGCTGCACTGGGTGTTGATGTGGCTTATAGGTGTTATGGATGGCTAGGACTCTTGGTTGCCTCTCTCCTTTGGAAGCTTGTGCAGCACCTTCTGGTACCATGAAAGAAAACCTTGGTTTTTAACAATGACTTTTTAAATGTGACCACTGGTAGACTTCTCACACTCCAGTGGATGGCCCCACACCCGTGAACATATGGGCATCACTAAGAGGAGTTAGAGAGTTATTTTAAAAAACATAAAGTTAGGAGTGAGAGATACTGGGTGACACAGAGGAGAAAACATGAGCAAATATATTTCATTATATGTGTATTAGTCAGGATCCTCTAAAGAACAGAATAGATAGGTAGGTAGATAGATAGATAGATAGATAGATAGATAGATAGATAGATAGATAGATAGACAGTTATAGGAATTATTAGAATGGCTTACAGGCAGTGGTCCAGCTAATCCAACAATGGCTGTCTACCAATGAAAGTTTCAAAGATCCAGTAGCTGTTCAGTCCACAAGGCTGGATGTCCCAGCTGGGCTTCAGTATGTGCTGGAATCCCTAAGAAATAGGCTCTAACACCAGTTCAGGAATGCACATGCCAGCAAGAGTGAGAGGAAGCAGGCAAAGAGAGCAGGCTTCCTTCTTCCATGCCCTTTATACAGGCTGCCAACAGAAAGTGTGGCCTAGATTAAAGGTGGATCTCACCTCTAAAGATCTGGATTAAAGGTGAATCTTTTCACCTCAAAAGATCTTATTTAAAAGTAGGTTTTCCCACTTTAAAAGCTTTAATTAAGAAAAAAAACCATCTCTTATAGATGTATTGAGCCAGTTAGGTTTAGTTAATTCCAGATGCAGCCAGGTTGACAACCAAGAATAGCCATAGTAAAAAAGAATGACATTCTTGAAAATAAATATTTTTAAAGGAAAATAGCCCTACTGTAATAGAGGCTGTGGAGATGGCTCAGTGGATGCTTCCACGTGTACAAGCATGAAGACCTGAGTTCAAATCCATAACACCCAAATAAAAAGCCAGGCATATTTGCATGTACCTGCAAGCACAGCTCTGGGAGGCAGAGATGAGACAGGAGGATTGTCAAAGCTTGCTGGCCACCAGCTTAGCTGCAGACTGAGAGATCCTGTCTCAGTTGGAGAGTGATAGGGCCACCCAACCTCCTCCTCCAGCCTCCACACAACCCTTCTGGCCCCTACATAAGTGTGTGTGTGTGTGTGTGTGTGTGTGTGTGTGTGTGTGTGTGAACCTGTACTAACAAGTATGCATATTCTACACACACACACACACACACCAAAAGGCCAAAGACCTTAAAAGACATCTCACAAAAGGATATATACTAATAGCAAACAAGCACATTGCTCGTTTACTCCCTCTCTTTTGCCATTAGGAAAACGCAACTGAAAACAACCACACCATGCACCACTACGCATTTATGAGAATGGCCAGTGTCCAGAACACTGACAACACCAAAAGCTGGCTAGGATGTAGAACCATAGGAGCTTCCACTTAACTCCTGCTAGGAGTGCCAAACTGCAGAGCCAGACTGGAACACACTTAGCAGTTTCTTTCAAAACAAAACACTCTTACCATACACTCTAAGAAGCGTACCTCTTGGTACTTACTTAAAGGAATAGGAAATACATTTACACAGAAATCTGCAGGGAAGTGTGGAAATGCAGCTCGGTGGCAGAGTGCCTGCCTAGCACATACAAGGTCCTGGCTTTGGTCTTCGGAGCCTCCCACCACATACACAGGCACATGAGCACGCCTTTGAATGCGCACTCATGCTTACACACAGAAAGGAGAATCTGCACAGACAGCTGGAGCAGATTATTCTTCATCCAAACTGTGGAGTGACCAAGATGTCCTTGATTATGTGACCTGGTAAATAAATTGTGGTGATGGAATAGTCAGTGTTGAAAAGTAATGAGCTCCAGGGGATTCCATGCCCTCGTCTGGCCTCCAGGAGCTCAGGCATGCACATGGTGCACAAACAAATAAACAAAAGTCCCAAGCACATACAACACATGAAATTTCAATTATTTTTAAAGGAATCACTATTGAATCATAAAAAGATTCAAAGGAAACAAATGTATTATTACTTTGCTGACTAGTTCTATGTCAACTTGACATAACCTATAGTCAGCTAAGAGGAAGGAATCTAAATTGAGAAAATGCCTCCAGAATACATGGCTGGAGACAAGCCTGTAGGCTGTTTTCTTAATTAGCGCTTCATGGCAGAGGGCCTAGCCAATTGAGATTCTGTAAGAAAGTAGGCTGAGTAAGCCATGAGGAGCAAGTCAGTAAGCAGCACTCTTCCATGGCCTCTGCATCAGCTCCTGCCACCAGGTTCCTGCCCTGCTTGAGTTCCTGTCCTGACTTTCTTCAGTGACGGATTTCAATGTGGAAGCTTAAAATAAACAAATCCTTCCCTTCTCAGCTTGCTTTTGGTCATAATGTTGCCTCATAGCAACAGTGACCCTAACTAAGATGGTTACTAAGTGAAGGAAGCCAGCCTGAAGAGACTGCTTGACTTCCAGCTATATGACTTTCTAGAAAAAACAAAACTAGAGAACAAGACAAATGATCAGTGGTTGCTGGAGTTAGAAGGGAGAGAGAGAGATGGACAGGCAAAGCATTTTTAGGGATCTGGTGGGGGTGGCATAGTGGAAATGTATTGGCGATGCTATGATGGCAGATACATGTAAATATATGTTTGTGGACCCACAGACTGTATAATAAGAGTAAACTGTGGCCTTTTAGTGAGAATGGTATATCGATGCAGGGTCATTGATTATAGTGAACACATCATTCAGGTGGAGGTGCTAATGAGGGAGGCAGCTTGTGTCCAGAAAGGGACTTAGAGGAAATCACTGTTCCTCCTGTTGAAGTAACTTGGGGGTGGGGTGCCTTGGGCTTGATGGCAATGCCTGTCACTGAAGTTACATAGGAGGCTGGGGCAGGAGGAGCCATGGAGACTAGGAGTTTGAGGCAGCTCAAGCAAGTACCTTGAGGTCCTAAACAAAACCCAAACTGATACAAAAATATTAGGCCTGTAATCCAAGCATTTGGAAGGGTAAGGCAGGAACTGCTTCATGACTTTGAAGTCAGTGTGGACTCTGTAACAAGCACCAAGCTAACCAACTGCTACATAGTAACACAGTGACTTCCTGTTTCAAAAGTCAAACAGAGCCAACAGGATGCCTCAGTAGAGGGGATAAAGGCAAAGTGGAGGACCTGAATTCAATCGCTGAAACCCACATAAACATACACAAAGAAAACTGACTTCACAAAATCAGCCTTTGACCTCCACGCTCGTGCTGTCATGCACACATGCTCACAGCCACACATCACACATACAGTAATAAATTGTTTAAAATTTTAAAACTTGTTATGAGGCTACAGTTATTTTAAAAATAGTTTATTTAATTAAAAAAAACCCAGGTGAAAGATGATGGTAGTGTGGGCAAGAATAGTAACTGTGAAGTAGGGGAGATGATGATTTCATTTTGGATATATTTTCAAACAAAAGTCAAGAGATGCTGCCAGTGCATTTGACGTTGCCTGTGAGGGCAGTGGAAGCATCTGCCTGGATGAGCAAATGGCAACAGGAATGACGAACTTAGGGCTGGGGGTCAGTGGTAGAGTAAATACTTAGTATGTATAAGGCCCTGGGTTTGATCTCCAGTAACATACTAACATACACACACACACACACACACACACACACGCACACACAGTGCTAAGCACACAATAAATATCCATTTTCATGGTTGGGGCTGGAGAGATAGCTCATTAGCTAAGAGCACTGGCTGATTTTACAAAAGACCAAGGTTTGGTTTCCTGCACTCACATGTTGGTTCACAACCTCCTGTAACTCCAATTACAGAGGTTCTTGGTGCCCTCTTGCAGCCTCTGAGGACACTAGGCATTCATGTGGTACATACATACATACATACATACATACATACATATACACATACACCACACAGGTATATGCAGGCAAACACTCATACACATAGAAGTAAAAATAAATAATTTCTTTTTATAAAATATATATTCTGGGTGGGTTTGTTGGTAGGACCTTGAGGGTTGGTCTCCAGCTCTAGATCCTCCTGATTTGGTGCCCTGAGCACTGGGGTGACAAGTGTGTCTAATGCTATCACATCCAGTTCGTAGTACATATGCACCACACAGCAAAGTCCCATAACATTTCAGAAGAGAAGACGGCCTGCTCAGTGTCGTCATATACTAATAAGGGTTGGGGCTGGGTGCAGGACACACAGTGGGGGAACCAGGAGAGGCTGGCTGAGTTCTACCCAGCTCCTAAAAGCCCTCTAATGTGCACAGCAGTTTCTTGTCAGCAACTCAGTTCTGGAAAGAGCAGATAAACTGTGTTTGGTACAGAGAAAAACAAGAATGACTCATGCTAGGATGAGTGCAAAATAATAAAGCCATAGGTAAGGCTCTGCAGTCCCGTAGTCAAGCTAAGGCAGCTTCCTTCCTGCCGTGCTGTTGGTTTACCTGAGGCTCGGTGCATGCTGCCAGACTCAGGCTGAAGCATCCTTACCATGTATTGGTTTGTTTGTTTTATGTATGCATTTGCATTAGTTTATGGATATCACATGCATGCGTATACCTGAGGAGGCCAGGAGAAGGTGCTGGAGTCACAGATAGCTGTGTGCTGCCTCACATGGGAGCTGGGAACGAAACTGGGATGCTCTGCAAGAGCTCACAAGTGCTCACAACTGCTGAGCCATCTCTCCAGCTACTCCTAACATTTTTGAGCCTCTATTATGCCCACAGACATGCAAGCTGTAACATCTCTGTTTTCTCTACTTTGCTAAAGTAAAAGTGCTTTGATACTGTATCCATTCTACAGATGGGAAAAGTAAGGTTTAGATAAGGGAACCATTAGAGAATGAGTCTCAAATCTGGGCTGCGCCCAGGCTATCGTTGTCATCATTGTTGTCATCATCATCATTCTTCTTCTTCTTCCTCTTCTTCTTTTTTAGGATTTATTTATTTATTATATGTAAGTACACTGTAGCTGTCATCAGATACCCCAGAAGAGGGCATCAGATCTCATTACAGATGGTTGTGAGGAACCACCATGTGGTTGCTGGGAATTGAACTCAGGACCTTTGGAAGAGCAGTCAGTGCTCTTAACCGCTGAGCCATCTCTGCAGCCCCCAAGCTGTGTTCTTCTTTACCCAAGCACTGTCTGCCAGGCCACATAGCCTCACCTTTGAATTGCTAAGGACAGTTGGCCTTCCAAGAGCTCTTCCCCATGCCAAGCTCTGACATTTCACGACTAGTGATCAGATGTATCAAACTGACTTTATAAACAAGAAAATAAAGGTCTAGGTCTAGAAAACTAAAGAACACCACTGGCCACCCTTCAGCTGCTATGTTAAGGTACAAGCAGTATGGTCCCAGGTCCCAGGATCCAATAGCAGCATGCATTGCTAGCAGTAACTCCAGGAACTTTACCAGAGGGGCTGAGGGTGTAACTCAGCTGCATAGCATGCACCTGCTGTTGTGTTCAATCCCAGCACTGAAGAAACTGGATACAGTGGCACACACCTGTAATCCCAGAATTGGAAGGTCAGAGGGTCAAAAATTCAAGATCAGATTCAGCTACATAATGAATTTGAGGCCATGCTGTGCTATGTCCGATCTCAAAAAAGAAAAAAAAATGTGTGTGTGTATGTGTGTGTGTGTGTATGTGGGTGTGTATGTGTATGTGGGTGTATATGTGTGTATATGTGTACGTATGTGTGTATGTGTGTATGTGTGTATGTGTCTGTATGTGTGTATGTGCATACATGTGTGTATATGTGTGTATGTATGTGTGTGTATATGTGTGTATGTATGTGTGTGAATATGTGTGTATGTGTGTGTGTGTGTGTGTGTGTGTGTGTGTGTGTGTGTTTGTGGCAAAGAAAACCTCCAGCCATTGTGGCTCACATCTGTCACCTCAGCATTTAGGAATCTGAGAAAGATCAGGAATTTGAGAAAATCCTGAACTATATTATGAGTTCAAAGCCAGTGTGGACTACATAGCAAGATCTTGTCTCAAAAAGAAAAGAAATAAGAAGAATTCATAATCCTTCTTTTCTGAGATTACCACTTGCTATGGTTTATATTAGAAATGTCCTAGAGGCAGATGGACCTCTGTGAGTTCGAGGCCAGCCTAGCCTACAGAGTGAGTTCTGGGACAGCCATGGCTACACAGAGAAACCCCGTCTTGAAGACAACAACAACAACAGCAGCAAATAATAATAATAATAATAATAACAATAATAACAATAACAACAATAATAACAATAAATAATTCCAACATTAGAAGTGTCCCTGCAGGTCCCCAAGTGGAGCTATTGCAAGGGGCTGTGAAATGTTTTGGATGAATGGCTCGGTGGTCAGATGTGCCTTCTGGGTCATATGAGTTACCTTCCTTGTTCCTTGTGGTAAAATATCCAATAAGAAGCAACTGAATGAAGAAAGGACTTATTTTGGCCCACAGTCTTAGGGTATAGGCCATCATGGTGGGGCAGGCATGGTGACAGGACAGCTCTTACAGCTGTAGCTAGAATGTGAGGTCACACTGTGCCCAGAGATGGGGAGCAGAGAGAGATGAACGCTGGTGCTCCACTCCCTGTGCCCAGAGATGGGGAGCAGAGAGAGATGAATGCTGGTGTTTCACTCCCTTCTTTCTATTCACTCTTGTGTCGGGGTGCAGCCTACTTTCAATGTGATGCTTCCCTCCTCAGTTAATTCTCCCTGGAAATGCCTGCACAGACACACCCTCAAGTGTGTCTCCGTAGTGAGTCTAAAACCAGTCCCCTTGGCAGTAAGGGTTGGCTAACAGAGGGCTGCAGCCTGGTCTCTTCTTCTGATCTCATTTCTCTGCTTCCTGACTTACCAAGATGTACAAGCTCCCATCACTGAGCCACCCAGCCACCATGCCTCCCCACTCTGATGGCTGCCCTGCTGTGATTACTGCTTTGGGGAGTAACAATTTTATGTTTTCCCTATACAAGTATATACATGTGTATATATTTTAATAAAATAAGATCATATCATAGCTGCTTTCAACCTATCTTTCCCACTCTTTCCCTTAATAATATGCTGTCAACATTTTTCTGCTTTGATTATTTTCTATAGAAGTGACTGTTTTACTCTCTTGGGTCATGTACCTATTTGAGAATCCCGAAGAATCTTCCTTCCAGAAATATACACACTCCCACACAATTATGCACATGATTTCAGAAATTCCAGGAGCCCTAGACCCTGGCTGAGAGCCCTGATATGACAATACCATTCTAACGTCTCCATGGCATCCATCACAGAAGGATGCTGACTAAGTTCTCAGGTCTGCTTTAATCAGCCCCTCTGATCGGACATTTAGATTACTTCCCAGGTTGTTTTTTTATTGCTACAATCAATGCTGAGGTTACTATTCCTACAAATAAGTTTAACCGAGGCAATTTCCATGGGATCAATTCCAAGAGTACGGTTATTTTTTAAGACTTTTGATTGTGGTGTTATCTTTTGCCTTATTTTATTATTTTAATGTGTATGAGTGTTTTGCCTACATATATGTAGTACCACATATGTATGTGATGCTCGCAAAGGTCAGATCCTCTGAACTTGGAGTTATGGGATGCTCATGAGCCACTAGGTGGGTGGGTACTGGGAGACCAACCGGGATCCTCTGGAAGAGCAGCAATCACTCTAAAGCGCTGAGCCATCTCTTCAGCTCTGCTTTTGTGCCTTTTTAATGCTGGCTCAGAACTTTTCTTTCTCTTTTTGCTGGCTTAAAAGCAATGATTTCTCTGACTCCAAGGTCTGGGTTGGGACTGTCAACTTTCTCTGTTCAACACAAGTCCTAAAAGCTAAGTTGCCCAGACTTAGTCTAAGACCTGAGGGAGAGAGAGAGAGATCTAATGATTTGTTAAATTTTGTAACATGTTGGAGAGGGCACACCATGTCATCTATGTAGAGGTCCAGAGGACTACTTGCAGAACTCAGTTTTCTTTTACCAGACCTGGTAGCAAGTACTCTTACCCATTGAGTCATCTCTCCATCCCCTTAGACCTTTCTTTGAAGATCTCTTTGTTCTGCAAAATCCAAAGCAAAACAAAAACCAAAACAGCAAAAAAAAAAAAAAAAAATCATAGGCTATTTAAAAAAGAAACAAACAAACTCCCAAACAAACAAACCAAATAACCCACTTTTGCTGATTTTCATGTTTAAATTGTAAATATTTTGTACCCAAAACAACTGGAAGCTCCTTTCACCCTGGTGATGCTATCATTTGGCTGTTCCTTTCTTCCTATTTTAGAGAATGAAATAAAATTTTCTGGGAAGGGGAATAAAAAACTCTTTAAGTTCAATGTAAGATCTCCACAGTGAAGTTTATAAGGAGAAACTTGCACATAATAACAAATGTTTGTTGAACTATGCTGCAAGATCAGGACACACGGCCCCAGGGAAAGAGGATGCCATGTGCTGCCTAACTGCTAAAGCTTTCATTAACTGTGGCAGTGTTAAATACAACCCGCACTAACGAGGGGGAGGGTGACCTGAATACATCAGGACAGGGAACTCCAAGTGAACTCTATTGAGAGTCCAAGGGCTTTCCTGGTAACAATGTAATCTTTCCAGTTTTGTTTGGCTTAGGCAAATACTTCTTGCAGTAAGTTTGTCCTCCACAAGCTCATAAAGAGGATGCGCTGGGAAACAGTTTCCTGATAGGATTTAAAAGTCAAGAAGGGGTTGGGTGTGATGGGTACACCCTTAATCCCAGCTCTCAGGACATAGAAGCAAAAGGATTTCTGTGAGTTTGAAGCCAGGCTCATCTACATAGCACATTCCAAGCCAGCCACGATACATATCTTATCTAAAGGAAATGTGATAGAGTGTGCTTGAAAGAGATGGCCCCTATAAGTCTCTGGCATTTAATTACTTAGTCCCCAGTTGGTTGTTATCTGGGAAGAATTAGGAGGTGGCCTTGTTGGAGGAGACATGTCACTGGGGGTGAGCTTAAAGTTTCAAAGACCCATGACTGGCCTCAGCCAGTCTGCTTCCTGTTTGTGGGTTACGATGTGAGTTTCCGGGTTAGGGTTACAGTTAGGGTTAGGGTTAGTGTAACCTTAATTTTTTTCCAAAGTCTACTTTTAATGATGGTTCTTAAAACTTTATCCTCCCCTGTAGCCCACCACCCACCAGAAGTAGTGGAAAAGAAAGAATATGGGGGAAGTGGACTTGTCTTGAAATGGTTTCTTGGAGCAAATCTTAACTGCGTTGTCAGGAAATCAGCAGTTTATTTCACAGAAGTCAGCAATGGCAGCTCTATCCACTTCACAGATGTCCTAGCAGTTCCATTGGGTAGAATCAGTATAGCAGCACAGATCAGCAGCAGTGGCACTATCTAGCAGGGACAGCCAGGCCTCAGCCTCAGCTCAAGTCAGCAGGAGGGACCAGGGCCAACAGGAACACTGAGGGAAGTTCTCAGCTGTGCCTCTCTCAGAGAAGCACAGATCAGTGATGACTCGAGACCCACAAGTATTGCACAGCTAGCTCTATGAACAGAGGCTAGCTCAGCCTCTGTCACTGTCGTTGAGTCCTATTTATACTCCCTCCAAACATCATGTGTCCTCCATGGGTCTTGTCTCAGCACATGCATCTGTATCAGTTGACATCTCTCTGTCAATCTGTCTGAGTCCTCAGAAGCGGCCAAAAAGCTGTGGCACACCACCAGAAGTTTATGTTTCTGTCTATGGAGTCCCAACATATGGATCTCAGCTATGCAGTGTAAGGCAGACCAATACATGTGTGTTGTTAGTGAAGAATCCTTCATCATGTGTTCTTTCACGTGCTTGCTTTAGCAGAACATCTTTTCTCCTGTGTCTGCTTCAGCCAAATGTTTCTTCACAAGTCTGCCTTTAGCCTTTCACCTGTGTCCACTTTAACAAAATGTTCCTTCAAATCTTTGCCCCAGCAAAACACCATCCAACACAACTGACTTTTCAAAGGACATGGAAGTTTCCATTTTGGGTTAGGGTTAGGGAAGCTGCTGTTCCGGCAGGATGGCTGGCTGGCTGCCTGCCTCTGTGCTTCCCACCATGACAGCAATGGCCTCATGTCTCTCTGGAACTGTAAGCTTCAAACCAGCCCTTTCTTCTATAAGTTGCCTTGGTTATGGTGTTTCCCCAAAATGATAGAAAAGTAACTAAGGCAATGGGACAGATTAAAAGATATTGATAAGTTATTACTATTTGGGTTGACCATGTAGCTCAAAGGGAAAGCTTTTGCCTTGCAAATACAAAATGCTGGGCTCAGTTTCTGTTGGTGTTCTCTCTCTCTCTCTCTCTCTCTCTCTCTCTCTCTCTCTCTCTCTCTCTCTCTCTCTCCTTGAGACAGGGTCTCTCCATGTAGCTCTCATGGAACTTGATATATAGACCAGGCTGGCCTCAAACTCACAATAATTCACCTGCTTCTGCCTCTCTAGAATTAAAGGCATGACCCACTACCCCATGTTTACTCTTCATTGCATCATGCATGCAGAAAATATTTTATTATTTTTTAAATTCAGTGTTAAATTAAGTGGTGTGTGTGTATTCATTCTTATGCATGTTTAAATCAGGTCAAAATCAGGTGTCTTCTTCTATACTAGACAAAGGTCTCTTATGGAACCTGGAACTCACTGGTTTGGCTCAACTTATTGGCTAGCAAGCCCCAGGGATGCTCCTGTCTCCATCTCCCCAAGGCTGAGATTACAGGTTTGTGCCACCTCACTTATATCAGAAGGGAGGGAGGATGGAGGGAGGAAGGAAGAAAAGAAGGAAATAAATGAAGGGAGCTGTTAGTATTGCTTGAGCTGTGTGGAGATAGCTGTATTTATTTATTTCGAGTTAAGACTGAGCTATCTAACCCAGACCAAGAAATCAAGATCCTGCTGCCTCAGCCTCCCAAGTGCTGGAATTATAGGCAAACCACTACCTAAACCACTAGACTTTTCTTTCTCTCTCTTTTTTTAAAATTGCATACTGGAATTAATAATTCCAGTAAATTAATAAATAAAAATAAATAAAAAATAAAATAAAATAAAAGCTACCATGAGCCTTCTGCAAAGGGGATATTAAGCATTTGACTAGAGACTATATACCAAGGGCTTTGTATACACACCCGCTTAGACATATCAGCTTGCTGAGACACACTAGGGTTGGATCTTCAAATCCAGTGTAGGGGGTAGCGAGGAGTTGAAGAAAGGCTAGGTACACAAGACACAGGTACACAATAACGCTGGGACCAGGTGGGGTCTGCTACTATCCTATCAAGCCTCACCAGGTTTGTTATGCACAGGGAAGGGTTGGCTAGTCTAAGGTCTTTCTCTGAGGAAAGTGAACAGTATCCGGCTGTAAACTTCTGGGAGGAGTAGCTGCAGTTGCTAGTCTTTGAGCTCACTGGTCATCCACTCCCACTGGGACTCCCAAGGAAAGCTTTGCCATTCCTCCTGAGCCTCCCTGTGGTAAAGCTTTGCCACTCCCATGGGGCTGAGGCACTGGAGTTTTCAACATGGCCATGCCTATACACATTCACAAGGGGTTTCCTCTGTTCCACACACACACAAGCCTCTGTGATGAGGAGCCATCAGCCCCATTTTACAGACTCATGAGCTGAGGCTAAGAGTTAGCCATGTCTGTCCTGCATTTCTGGATATCTGCTTCAGAGAGTCCCCTCCCTCAGTGGATATCGCCATGATGAAAGCAACCATCAAAGAGCCCTGGTCAGATGGTGGGAAGGACTGGAAGGAGCTCCAGCTCATTCCTCAGCTCTGGAGGCAGAGCTTTCTTAGTTCAGGTGACAGTTGTCTGTTTCATGTGACTCAAGAATGTTGAGCAGAAAAAAAAAAATACCTCACACTCGAAGCCAGCTAGCAGGTGACAGGGGAGGCTATGAACCCAGGGTGTCTCTGTCAGTCCTCCACACTGCTTCTCTGATGCCAGGAATTAAGCAGTCAAGCTCAGATGGCTTCCTAGCCTTCACTTTCCCTTCCCTGCCTTCATAGCTCATGTCTCTCTGCCATGACAAGTACCAAGTCATCACTGCAGTCACGGAACAATGCCTCCATGTTGGGAACCCAATGCCAAATTCTGTGATCTCCTTAATCCTCACTCCTAGACTTACAATCGGTTCAGGGGCACGATTTACAACCACTCCCACCACTTCTCCCTAAACCGAAAACACTGAATCTGGGGTGGTGCTCAGTCAGGAAACTGCTTGCCCCAGAGCATAGGACCTGAGGTTGGATCCATAATATTTACACTTAAAAGAATATGGCTGTGGCACTGGCTCACATCTCTAACCCCAGCACCAAGGACACAGACAGTTCTATCTCTGAGGCTCTCTGGCAAGACAACCTCACTGCATCGATGAGCTCCAGGTTCAGGAAGAGAGCCTGTCTCAAACAAGCAAGATGGAAGGTTGTCAGCATAGCTTATGAGGTGTACACTTGCCATCTAAGCATGAAGACCCGGGGGCTGGAGAGATGGCTCAGTGGTTAAGAGCACTGACTGCTCTTCTGGAGGTCCTGAGTTCAAATCTCAGCAACCACATGGTGGCTCACAACCATCTGTAATGGGATCTGACGCCCTCTTCTGGTGTGTCTGAAGACAGCTACAGTATACTCACATATAAGAAATAAATAAATCTTTAAAGAAAACAAAATCATGAAGGCCTGGGCTGGTAAGCTAGAGCACACAGGAAGGAAAGGACAGATGTCCAAAGGTTGCCCTCTGACACATCTGTGCAGTATGCACACCCACATTCACTCACATACACACATAGGTGCACATACTCAGAGAAAAGTAGATAGAACAATTGTTGAAAAACTCAGGTGGAGAGAAACTGAGGAAAACACTGTCAACCTTTGGCTGTCAAATACATACGTACAGGTGTACACACACGCATATGCATAGACACACCCGAGAATGGGGTAATATTGAAGGGGGAGCACCCGCCATGTCTAAGCCCTTGCCTTTAAGAAATACCGCTCTAAAATTAATAATTCGGTTGCACAACTACAGTTACCTTAGCCGTCACTGTGCTCTTAGGAAGGTTGTATTGTTGCTGTTGTTGTTTCATGTGTTTTATCTGCATGTCTGTGCACCACATATGGGCAGGGCCCACAATGGACAGAAGAAAGTGTCAAATACCCTCCGACTAAAGTTAAAGGCCATTGTGAACTGTCAGTGAATAGTGAATCCAACTTGGTCCCTCTGGAAGAACACCTTAACCACTGTGCCATCTCTCCAGCCCCTGCCATCGCTGCTATTACAAGTCTGGTAGCTAATGTCAGTCTCTTGGAGTGCCACGTACTATCCTAATCCAGAATATGTTGACTCCTAAAACAACAGTGGATTACAAGAGGAATTTGCAGGAACCTCCAAGCTACCAAGAAGATCACAGGCTCTGCAGTCAGAGGCTGGAGGCTCACTTACCTCTCCCCATCTGTGCAGTGGGAGTCAAAGGACATGTCAGCTGTACAGAATCCCTGCATGAGGTGACAGTCAAAGTGCCCAGCACACTGAAAGAGCAACACTTCCAGCACTTCCCTTCCTAAATAATATGGGACAGTGGAAAGCTTCTGACTATTTTTAAAGATCTCCAAGGAAGGAGACCATAGCATCCCTGGGTAGCTGGTGCCTGTGTTTAACAACCCACTTAGATGATGTGTGAATATAGCACAGAGGCCCACATCCAAGGAGGCTGACAAGGCTGGGAGGCATGCCAAGCAGCCTGCTGGACCGCCACCATCCCGTACCTTCCCCCGCCATATATATATATATATATATATATATATATATATATATATATATATCCGCACATGCTTAGCCCTTCTTCTTCAGGCCAACCTCCAGTTCTCTAGTCTGGAAGCTTTTCAATCGTCTAACCACTCTAACACCTGTTGAGTGTGACATTCTTCAGGTATTTGCCAAAAACCAGATGGGTACCATAACTGGTGTGTTAATTCGTTAGTTAGTTCAAGACCCACATTCAAAATGTTTTCTGCATCGCCAGGGTCCTAGGTGCAAGTTATAAAAGAGCAACAAAGCCCTCAAGGTCCCTATCCTCATGAAGCCCACATCCTTGCAAGGTCCTCACCCTGCAGATAAACACGTACTATGGCAAACGATGAAAAGTGGTGTGGCGGAGCCAAAGAGATGGGTCAGTGACTGAGAGTGGTACTGTTGTTTTGAGAGTAGAGACAACTGTTCCATACGGATGGACGGGGTGCCCTCTGTGAGGAAGGACCATTCCAGAAATTGGATGGGCTGAGGGGACATGTATGTGTGTTCTGCTCCTCTGGGGAACCACAAGCTTCAGGAGGCCAAGACCAGCCTAGAGGTAGACTCTGGGCTCTGGATAACCTGGCTGTCTTAGGGTTACCATTGCTGTGAAGAGACACCATGGCCAAGGCAACTCTTATAAAGGATAGCATTTAATTGAGACTGGCTTTCAGTTCCAGAGGTTCAGTCCATTATCATCATGGTGGGAAGCATGGCAGAGTCCAGGTAGACCTAGTGCTGGAGAAGGAACTGAGAGTTCTACATCTTGATCTGAGGGCAGCCAGGAGACAGTCTCTTCTGCAGGCAGCTAGGAGGAGTGTCTCTTCCGTACTGGGCAGAGCTTAAGCATAGGATCTCAAAGCCCACCCCCACAGTGACTCACTCCTCCAACAAGGCCACACCTCCTAAGAGTGCCACTTCCCATGGGCCAATCCTATTCAAACCACCATACTGCCCCTGCCTGCCACATTCTAGCTGCATGACAAGTTCCTGGAGCCTCCATCTCTTCCTCAGGAAAATGAAACCAGAACAATATTTACCTCACAGCACTGTGACATGAGGTAAATGTGACACTGAGACTCAATGACATGCAGTGTTGGGCATCCAAAGAAGATTCTCCCTGAAGCTAAGGAAATTCCAGGAACCATTCCTCTCTCCCACTCTTCCCTAAGGAGAGAGGGAACAGAGAGGTGGAGACATGGGCATGTAAGCCCTTCCCAAGGCTTTCCCAGGGTCTCTGCTCACATCTTCTTGCAAATTAGTTAATCAGTTAAGCCTACTGCCATTTGCACGGTGGCTTTTCTTCAGTCACCCATTTCCTCATGCCAAATGTCATTGGAAAGGACACAGGCCTTTGCTTCATGATTCTGTAATTTTAATATGCCTTCCCAAACTCTGTAAGCCTCGGGCCTCATAAAACTCAAGTCTACTCTCTGTCCAGGTGCAAGGCTGCCAGCCATGGCGCTCATGCCTGGAAGATTTGTCTGCCTCTGGGGGCCGGCAGAGGGTTGGCACTCAGGGACTCTGTTATGAATGAAGGAATGCTGGGCTCACTAGCTTCAGAGCTTCAGAGGCCTTGAAATGCCCAACATCCCTCTCAGATAATTGAAGGACTATTAAGAAAATGGAAACATTTCTGGAGTCTACCCTCACTAAAAAAAAGAGGGCAGAGTGAGCTCTCAGGAAGCCCAGATCCCACCCCATGGGACACCACGGTCACTGTTCTCTATCTGAAGGTGCTTTTGGTTGTTTGAGGTAAGGTCTCACTATGTAACCCTGGATGGCTTAGAACTTACTATGTAGGCCTTGAACTCAGAGATCTGCCTGCCTCTGCCTCCTAAGTGCTAAGATTAAAGGTATAAGCCACCACACCCAGATGATAATCCAATCGATTGATTTATTGATGTGTGTGTTATATGTGTACATGTTTAAAGGGGAGTATACGCTGGCGTGCATGCCTGCCTGCATGTCCACCAAAGGTTAACCTTGGGTATTGTTCCTCGGGTGCCTGCCACTTTGTTTTTTGAGACAGAATCTCTTCATTGGCCTGGAGCCTGCCAATTGTGCCAGGGTGGCTGGCCAGTGAGTTCCAACACTGCCTATCCAACGCTGGGAATACAGGCTTACATCACCATGCCTGCCTTTTTCACCTGGGTCCTGGTGTCAAGCTCAGGCCCTTGTGCTCTCCTGGCGAGCACTCCTGACTTAGCTACTTCCTAGGTCTCCATCCTCACATCTTGCTGGTAGTCTGCTATAGTCCACAGTGGGGAGGAAGAAGCTTGATGAATCAGTATAGCACACCTCAGGTGGGATTCTCCAAATCTAAAACCTCATGTTCTGAAATCAGGGTCTTCCTGGGTCACCAGGAAAGCCAGCCACAGAAGCCGGTGATTCCCATATTTAAACTGAAAAGCTCTTGAAAGCCACTTCCAGTGTAAGAATGGGTTTCTGCCCCGTGGAAGAGAAGAGAGGTTCTTAGCTTCCGGGAAAAGCCTTCTCCCCACCTGAAGTTGGAAAACCAGCCCTGACTTTTTATTTCCCAGTCTGGTGACATGGTTCAGTTTACCTAAGAGAGGCCTGTGACTCATTGATGTCTCCAGCTCTGACATACATGCTCCGGTCCCCGGAGACTGCCCTAATTCTTTCTAATCCTTTTCCAGAAAGCCACCCTCTCTTCTCACTTTTCCCCTGGAGAGTTCTAGAAGTATTTCTCAAGCCCATCAGTCAATTGGCAAGGTCACACCCAGTCACCTCACTCCCAGGCCTGCTAGTCTCAGGAGAGGACTTACTTTAACATCTCATGCACATCATGTATTCCTTTAAAAAAAATTGTTTTGTTTTTAGAAATAGAATTCCAAGTTGGCCTCAAACTTGTTGTGCAGTCATGGCTGACCTTGAACTTCTGATCCTCCTGCCTCTATGACCCCAGTGCTAGGATTACAGGCATGAACCACCACACCTGGTTTGGTTGTGCTAGAGATGGAAGCCAGAGCCTTGTGCATGCTGGGCGAGCACTTTACTAGCTGAGCTATAGCTACCCAACTGAACTTCCTTTCCTAAACAGAGCATCTGTGTCCATTCCTGAGTTACAATTCACAGCTGACAGCTCACTGAAGGAACACCAGCTCCGAGACAATGGGCCCTAAGCCCTGGGCCCCTTATGGGAAGTGGTCTCAGACCTTCTTGCCCACCCCACCATACGAATCCCAGGAGAGCACAAGGGCCTGAGCTTGACACCAGGACCCAGGTGAAAAAGGCAGGCATGGTGATGTAAGCCTGTATTCCCAGCGTTGGATAGGCAGTGTTGGAACTCACTGGCCAGCCACCCTGGCACAATTGGCAGGCTCCAGGCCAATGAAGAGATTCTGTCTCAAAAAACAAAGTGGCAGGCACCCGAGGAACAATACCCAAGGTTAACCTTTGGTGGACATGCAGTCATTCTAAGGGAGAATGACTTTGGCTGACTTTTAGATTAGTTCTGTGATAGATTGGGCTTACAGCCTCTGAATGTTAGCATACGTAGCCCTCGAAAGAGTGACAGGGTCTTCGTATGGGGCTCTCCTCTAGAAATACCTTTATTTTTAACTTTTGGTGACAGTCTCAATGGCAGAGCATGTTGTAGTGTCTTAATTGAGGCTATTTGTCAAATGCATAATTAAATGTGATTAGAATATGTAGCATTGTGTGTATTTTTTTTTAAATAGCCTTTGTCCGACCACGTGGCTTGATTTGGGATTCAGGGGACAGATCTTCTAAGAAGGGAGCACTTTGTCTTTGTGTCTGGCAGCCTTTGCTGATGGATTCAGTAAACAGGCTAACATAGGAGATAGGAAAATATTTTTTTGTACTCTACAGACGCAAGCATTTTTTAACCCATCATCATTAGCAATAATAACTGGATTGGAATGAGGGAGCTTTCCACATGTCAATTTACCCGTGTCTTGCCTGTGGATAAGGATTTCCTCTGCTCTTACAATCAAGGACAGAGCCTGGCCATGCCCCTCAAACTCTGTAAGACATAGTTCCTGCCCACTTTGCACTAGCTTCCTCTCATGTCCGTCCCAACAGTGACCTCTCTCAGCTTGCCAATTAAACACTCTGTTCTAGTCTCTGGACCTTTGCACGTCTTTAGTTGGCACGCCAGCTAGTTTTGTGTCAATTTGACACAAGCTGGGGTCATTTTGGAGGAAGGAACCTCAATTGAGAAAATATCTCAACCTGACTGGCCTGTGGGCAAGCCTATGATGCATTCTCTAGAGTGATGATTAGCGTAAGAGGCTCTAGAGAATCACCCCTGGGCTGGTGATTCTGAGGGCCATAGAAGGCAAGCTGAGCAAGCTATGAGGAGCAAGCCAGTAAACCACAGTCCTTAATGGCCTCCGTAGCCTCACTTTTTGCCTCTAGGTACCTGTATTTTTTTTTAAGATTTACTTATTTATTTTATGTATATGAGTACACACTATACAGTTGTGAGCCTTCATCTGGTTGTTGGGAATTGACTTTTAGGACCTCTGCCTTGCTCCTCTCCAGTAGACTCTGCTCTCTGGTCGCTCCCACTAGCTCAGTCCCTGCTCGCCCAAAGATTTATTTATTATTATAAATAAGTACACTGTAGCTGTCTTCAGACACACCAGAAGAGGGCGTCAGATCTCATTATGGGTGGTTGTGGGTCACTATGTGGTTGCTGGGATTTGAACTCAGGGCCTTCAGAAGAGCAGTCGATGCTCTTACCTGCTGAACTATCTCACCAGCCCCCTAGGTTCCTGTCTTGACTTCCTGCCTTGACTTCCCTTGATGATAGACTACGAGCTGTAAGATGAAACCAACTCTTTTCCCCCAAGTTGCTTTTGGCCACGATGTCTGCGTCACAGCTGCAGAAAGCCTAACTAGGCCATCTAGAACACGTGCTCCCCAACCCTCCTCCCCGCCACTCACCAGGTTTAATGTCTTTGTTCAGATAGCTACATCAACACACTTGTTTGGAGAAGCTGTCCCCACCTTTCCTTCCCTATATGTTCTCCTGGAATCACGAAAAGTTATCTGTTCATTAATGCAGGTGTACTGAGTCCCTACTATGTACAGGCAGGATTCAAAGGCTGGAAATATAAGATAACAAAAAAAAAAAAGAAAGCCCTGCCTCCAGAGAGCTTCCAAGCAAGCACAAGAAGAGACAATAAGCAAAGAGACACACAGGTGTAGAGAATGTAGGGCAGTAACAGGTGCTGAGGATCAAAAGAGAGCAGGTGTCCTGTGATGAGAAAATGGACGTCAATAAGTAGAAGACCGAAACTCACTCCATATCTCTTGCCCTGTGCAAAAGTCAACTGAAAGTGATCAAAGACCTTCATGCATGACCTGAAAATTCAATGCAGATATGTCTAGGAGATAAGACTTCAAGATCTTAGCCTAGGAAGAGCCAGTGAGTTTGTTAAGTGGATAAAGGTGCTTGCAGCAAAACCTGATGACCTGAGTTCAATCTCCAGGACCTGCTAGAAGTAGAGAACTTGCTCTCAAAAGCTGTTGTCTGACCAACTCCCACCACCATGGTACCTGCTAATGAACCCCCCCCCACACACACACACACATGCAAACCCTGGAATAAAGCCTTTTAAAAAATGACCAAGGCATAGGAGAGGAATGTTCTTAATAGGACTCAAATAGCACAGGAAAGAATGGTAGGGATTGACAAATGGGATCACATCAAATTTAAAGGCTTTTACACAGCAAAGGAGACAATCAGCAGAATGAAGAGTGCTTCCAGAATCCATGCCAATTCTTCATCCAATGGGAATTAGTTCTACATAAATAACTAAAAAAAAAAATATTAACCACCAGGTTGATCATAAAGACATACTTGTAAATCTAGGACTTGGTGAGTCGAGGCCAAAGGAACAGAAGTTCAAGGTCCACCTCAGCTAAAAAGTGAGTTTAAGATCAGCTTGAACTAGTTGAGCAGGGGGCACCTTAGACGGAGACATCAGTGGAACAGTGGGACAAGCCAGGCAGAGACTACAGGGACCACAAGAGCAAAGGCTCAGAGCAGGATTGAACAGAGGAAAAGCCATGTGGCTGCTGGCGGGTGGGCAAGGTGCTAAGGTGGGGTGACCTGGAGACCACTTTTGAAGAATTTCGCTATAAGATATGCTGAGATGGGAAGGAGCCAGAAGAACACACAGATGGCTATGGAAGATGTTTCTGTTGTTTGTTTTTTAGCATGGGAAGAATTTTAGCATACGCCTAAGAGCAAGCTCCAATAGAGGCTAAGAGAGATAGAGAAACAGTCACAGTTGAAGTTCTTGGGAAGGTGATAGAGAATGGGATTCAGGGCTGGTGGAGAGGCAGGTCCTAGCCAGACATAAGGAAGCATAGGACAGTATGTAATTTGCCACTGGAGTGAGAGAGCATCTGGGTATTGATGCTGGAGCTCATTTGGCTTAGTGGAGAGTCAAGCTGGGCATGGTAGAAAGCCCCTCCATCCCAGGGTACCAATGGGGAGATGGGAGTCAGGGACAGGAGAATCCCTGGAAGCTCCTGGGCTAGCCTGGTATATACACCAGTGCACAACAGACCCTGACTCAGACAAGGTGGGAGGCAAGGACTACCACCCGATGTTGTCCTCTTATTGCCATGGTGCACCATGACACACACACGCCCACACTCACACTCAAAGACACGAAAAGATTGAAAACACTGTATCTTCAGTGAGAAGCAGGCAGGAGGATACAAGAGTCAGAGAGAGGGGAAGTCTGGGCCAGCCAGGGTGTGGCAGAGCGCACAGGTTGTGGAGGAAGGCTTGGATCTTCCTGATTGCAGACTCAAAGGTAAATCAAGAGCTGTCTGGGTGAGAATGGGAGCTCCTGTCGGGGCCCCATCCTATGCCCGGAGGCAAATGGAAAGCCTGCTCTATGGAACTTCACCAGAACTAGGTTGGGGCAAATGAGCAGAGCTGAGCAAAGTGTCCTGGGGCAGCCATGATTGTAGGCCACGGAAACCGGGTTGGGTGAAGAAGAAAGTGAGACTCAGGGGTGAGGATGGACCCAGAAACAGAGGTGAAGATCCAGACTGAGGCCCAGCAGTGCTGGAAAACTGACAGAATGGAGCTCCAAGGGCAACCAACAGGTGGGAAGACACACAATAATGAGGTGAGCATGAAGGTTGAAATGGCCCCTTTAGAGCTGCTGTGGCTCAAGCTTGGATGGCTCTCATGGATGGTGGGCTTAGAAGGGAGCATTGTGTTGAAGAGCCAAGCTATGAAGAGCACTTATATAGACCTTAAAATCGTTCTGGCAATGGCCAGAGCTAGGAAAAGAGGGAGTCAGGTGACCAAATTGTCAATAAGCACATTAGCAAGAGGCAAGCCAAGAGATACTGCAGTGACGTGTTAATAGGATTGTTTCATTAGTGCCGAGCCCGGGCACCCTCTGTGCCTTTAAGGGTGGGCTAAGTACACTGTGTTACTGTCAACCTCAGCATCTAGAGCAGTGCCTGACCCATAGAAGGAACCAAAACCCCTGGTTGAATGAGTGAATGAATGAATGAATAAATGAATGAGTAAATAAACGAATGCTTTTGGAGGAAGAGAGATGAAAAGCTGTGGGAGGCAGAAAGCTAATAATTTGCTCCTCCCTGCAGTCCTAAACTTGAGGAACGTTAGTCAACGGTCATTCAGCTAACCTTTGTTCAGCATCTCTGAAGCACCAGGCCCTGTGGCCCATGCTTTGAGCCACGAATGCTGCCTTGAGATTTCAGAAATTAGGAAAACTTGTAAACAAACAAGAATGCCAGGGGAGCAGAGCAGGGTAGATAGAAATACGAGGAAAATGCTCCTGGAGTGGGACTGCCTGTGGGGGAGGGGGAGGCTGTACATGTCCGCGGGGCCTGGAGCTCGAGGGCATCAGCCACCAAGACCAGAAGTCAGACAAAGAGCAGCCTGCGTAAAGGTATGTGCAGCTCAACGAGAGTACGAGAGTGCGGAGCATTCAGTGGAATGCCAGGCTGGAGAGATGGCTCAATGGTTAAGAGCAGCTGCTGCTCTTGCAGAAGTCCAGAGTTCAATTCCCAGCATGATGAGAAGCTCACTACCCTCTATCACTACAGTAGGGGACCTCATAGCCCTTTCTGACTTCTGGGGGCACCTGTGTTCACGTGTGCAAACAGGCAAGCATAATGGAAATGTAAAATGTCATCTGGTCTTTATGTATGTCAACTGGTTTGTGACAAGATGTGAAGATAATTCAGTGGGAGGTGGGGAGGACTAGCCTTTTTACAATGTTTGGTCCCTGGAGAAAAAGGAAGGTGGACCCCTACCTCACATCACACCCTGCAATTAATTCAGAATCAGCCAAAGAACCGTCTGTAAATGCTAAAACTACCAGACTCTCAGAAGAGAGCATGGTGCACATCCTCATGGCCCTGGATTAGGGCATGCCTGCTAAACATGGCACCAAGAGTACAGACTAAAAAGAAAAAACGTGCATACACTGGACTTCATCACATTTGAATGCTTGTGCTTCTGACAGACCAAGAGAGTGGTCCAGCTGCAGAGGTGTACATTTAGAATCCCAGCACTTAGGACACGGAGGTGGAAAGATGGACGTTCAAAATTAAGATTGTCAGGCTGGAGAGATTGCTCAGCAGTTAAGAACACTGACCCAGCAACCACATGGTGGCTCACAACCATCTGTAATGAGATCTGACGCCCTCTTCTGATGTGTCTGAAGACAGCTGCAGTGTACTCATATAAATAAAAATAAATAAATCTTTTTTCTTTTATAAAAAGCATTTTTAAAAAAAACTAAGATTATCTATATAGTGGGTTGCTGGCCAGCCTGGGCTACATGAAAAGCTGCCTTGAGAAAAGAACAAATGAAGCAAAGAAGGAAGAAAGGATGGTCACACGATTGCGTGATTATTCACGTGACAGCAGCGGGTATCTAGAATATGTGAAAAACACAGCTCATCAAAATTAAGACAAGTAATCTAATTTTAAAATGAGACATGTTGGGCCAGAGAGAGAGAGAGAGAGAGAGAGAGAGAGAGAGCTCAGCAGGTGCTCACTGTGCAGGCCTGAGGGTCCAAGTTCAAAGCTTGGAACTCATATCATTAGCCGGATGTGCAGGCATGCATCTCTAATTCCAGCACTCATGTGGGGAGATGGGAGGCAGAGAGGAGAGAGCTGCCCAGAGGCTTACAGACCACCAAGCTTGGAGTACATGGTACAGAAACAAGAGCAAGCCTGCTGCAGAATTAGGGTGGAAAGTCAGAACCTTCCCAAAAGCTGTTCTCTAACCTCCACATGGCACACATACACACAAATAAATAAATTGTGATATTTAGAAGAAATGAAATGAGCCAAGTGTAGCCAGGTTGGTGCACACTGGTAATCCTAGCATTTGGGAGGTACAGAAGAGAGGATTGTGAATTCAAAGCCAGCCTGTTCAAAGCTAGTCTGGGCTGCATAGTGAGACCCTGTCTATAAATAAACAAGTAAATAATTAAGTAAAGCAAAGGGTTTAAACAGATATTTCCCCAAAGATGTACTGATGACCAATGAGAACATGAGAAGATGCCTGAGGGAAAATGCCTGATCACTAGGGGACTGTAAATGTAGACCATTTCGAACCAAAATGGCTATAATTAAAAAAAAAAAAAAAAAAAAGGTAGATATCCGTAGGTGTTGGGTAGGATATGGAGAAACTGGAATATTTTTGCATCATGAGCTGGAATGTAAGGAATGTGGTTGTTTTGGAAAACAGTCTCTCAAAAAGCTAAGCACGGGGTTATCCCATCACCCTGCAAACTAATCCTAAATACAGACCCAAGAGAATGGAAAACGTACACCCAAGCTAGACATGCTAGCACGCATCTGTACTCCCAGCATCTGGGAGACCAAGGCAACAGGAGGCTCACTGGGAGTTCCAGGACAGCCTGGGCTTTGTAGCAAAACCTTGTCTCAAACAAGGAGGGGAACTGGAAGCTGGTGGTGCACACTGTAAACCCAGTACTCAGGAGACTGGGGCAGGCAGATCTCTTAAGTTTGAGGCCAGCCTGGTCTACAGAGTGAGCTCCAGGACATCCAGGGCTATACAGAGAAACTATTTTGGGGGTGTCAGTGGTGGAGGAGGAAGAGGAGGCAGCTATTGCCACCATGCAAAACTGGCAACCTAAATTTGACCCTAGAACCCACATGAAAGAAGGAGAGAACTAACTCCACAAAGGGTGTCCTCTCTTAAGCACAGGCATATAATTAAAAGGAGGAAGAAAACAGGTGACCACAGAAAAATTTACACAGAGATATTGATAGCAGTATGAAGTGCAGACAATTCAAATATTCATCAAGTGAATAAATGAGATGTGGTAATTCATTCATTCAATTCATTCATTCGACAGAATGTGTGTGACTCAGCAATAAGAAAGAAGTGGTCCATGCCACCACATGAATGAACATGGAAAACCTTCTTCTACTACACAAAAGAAGCCAGACATAAAGGACTACACATATCCCTTGACCCTTTGCAAAGTTCGTAATCAGGAAGTGCATCACAGACTAGAAGACTGGCAATTGACAGGCTGTGGACAGGGAGGAATGGGGAGTGACTGCTAACCCATAGCAAGTATAACTTCATAATGTATTATACACCACTAAGTTGTAGATATAGAAGGGTGGATCTTCTGGTATTTGAATTATAGCTCAATCTGTGGGGGGAGGTATGGGGTGTGTTGTGTGTGTGTGTGTGTGTGTGTGTGGTGTGTATTGGGGCAAATGGGATTATGTATGGTATATGCGTGGTGTGTGTATGTGGTATGTGTGTGGTGTTGGGTACTGGCATATGGTGTGTGTATTGGGGATAAATAGGGTTATGGTGTGTGTGTGTGTGTGTGTGTGTGTGTGTGTGTGTGTGGCGGGTGGTATATGTATGGTAGGTTGTGTGTATGGTGGATGTGTGTGTGATAGCTTGTGTGTGTGTGTGGTGGATATGTGTGTGTGTATGTGTGTATGTATGTTGAGGTGAGGGGGTTATGGTATATGTGTGGCATGTGTATGTGGTATGTGTGGTATGGGGGGCCGGCATACAGTGTATGTGTTGGGGGGTGAATAGGGTTATAGTGTGTGTGTGTGTGTGGTAGGTGTGTGTGTGTGTGTGTGTGGTGTGTATGTGTGGTGTGTATGTGTGGTGTGTGGTAGATGGTGTGTGTGTGTGCGTGTGTGTGTGTGTGTGGATGGTAGATAGATGTAGGTGTATCTGAGTGTGATGTGACACATGTGATGCATGCATGTGAGTGTGCAGGTATGTAAGCCAGCATTCATGCATGCAGATGTCAGGTATCTTCCTCTAATGCTCTCTGCAGTATTTTCTGGAAGCATGTGTCTCACTGAACCTGAAGCTCAGTGTTCAGCTCTGCTGGAGCTCTGAGGGCTCTTCAAACCTCCTTACCTCTGGCCCATGGGTGCACACAACCACACTAGGCTTCTTGTCATTTGTGTGCTGTGGAACTGAACTCAGGTCCTCAAGTGTTCTCACCCACTGAGCCACCTCTCAGCCTTTAAAATGTCATCTGGGGTCACTGTGGCACGCTGAAGACAACAGAGAGTTTCCAACTGTCGTGACGGTGGAGTCAACACATAGATGCCTGTCACTTCATTTCTTTACACACTTGTTTCTGTTCAGACTCTCTCTTATTTACAATTTGGTATACTGCTGGGTTTTTTTTCCCTCTCTTTTACCACAAACTTATTCTAAACATCATTTAAAAATAACTTTCTCATCTAATTATAGTAGTGATTTATTTTAGAAAATTTGGGAAATATAGGAAATTACAAAGAAAGAAGAAAATTAAAATCATCCATAATCCCACTAGCTGGAAGTAATCACTGTGAGCGTCTTACGCAGTTGATTTTGCCTTTCTTCCTGTGAGCAAGCACCATTTTCGGGGGCTGTACAATAGGCACACGGCATCAAATTACTCCCATTGTAATGTAGTTAGGTGATTTCTAATTTTTTCTTATGTAAATAATGATGTAATAAATAAGCTTTTATAAAAGCATGAAGCATTTTCATAGACGGGTTATTTCCTTAGCTCCTCAGAAATGAAACTATTGGGTCAAAGACTAAATATATTTAAGTACTTAGTATGCATTCCTGAATTGTATTCTGAAGGGATTTGACAATTTCTACCAGTGACTCAGTGTCTACTTCACAGTGGCCTCTCCAGCACTGAGAATTGTACATTTTTAAAAAGCTCCCTGTTATTTTAATTTTCACTCCTTTCTGGTCCTTTGTTTATCTTTGCTTTGGTTTTAGAGACAAAGTCTCCTTATGCCACTCAGGCTCCACTACCACTTGTGGCAATGCTCCTACGTCAGTCTCCTGAGGGCTGGGATCACTGAAGTGTGGCTTCTAGGCCTGGCTTTTAGTTTTGCTCTAAATGCTTATGAGAATAAGCAACGAAGGGAGAGGCTGAGTTTTTAGAGGGGAGAGGGTGAAGGTGATGAGTTAGGCAGTCAGTTAGTTAGTTAGTTAGTTAGTGGCCAGCCCTAGGCAAGGCAGCCGCAGTAGATTTACAGAATTGAAATTCAACAGAGGCTTCCTGGGGGTATTTGTTTGTTTGTTTGCGGCAGGGTCTCTCTCTATAGCCCTAGCTGTCCTGGAGTTCACCTCCAGGGATCTGCCTGCCTCTGCCTTCTTAGTGCTGGGATTAAAGGTGAGCTCAGACCTGGCTCAGATCTTTCTAAAGTAAGGCAGAGCTTTGATTGAAGCAGCTAGGGCAGAGAGGAAGGAAGAAGCACAGAGGTAGACTCTGAAGGGATGTGGAGCACAGGGTAGATCAGGCTTAGAGGAAGCAAGGTGCCCTGCTTGCAGCCTGTCACTTCAGGTTCCTGGAGTGATCTAGGAGGAGACTGGAAATGAGTCCTAGGCTGAAGCTTGGGAGGGAAGGTGAGGCTGGCAAGGGAAGCTGGGGAATGGGTGTGAATGAGGTCCCTGGGGATTTGGGGAACAGGTACAGTCTCTCCCTTCCCCTCCCTCCTTCCCTCCCCCTTCCTTCTCTTCTCTTCTCTTCTCTTCTCTTCTCTTCTCTTCTCTTCTCTTCTCTTCTCTTCCCCCCTCTCTCTCTCTCACTCCTTCTCTCAGAGAGACCTGTATACATCTTTAAGACAGAAGGGGACCAATAGGTACTAGTGTCCCAGCCAAGGGAGAAGTTCCAGAAATGGGAACATGGAGCTGGAGCAATGGCTCAGCAGTTGCTCTTGTGGAGGACCCAGGCCTCACACCATTCATAACTTTAGTTCCAGGACCTCTAGTGCCTTCTGCCCTCCAAGAGTACCAGGCAGGCTCGCCATGTGGCATACGTGAAAGCAAAACACACACACCTGAAATAAATAAATGTGAAATGGGATTTAAGGGGAGGAAAGCAAAAGAGGAATGAGATATGAGTCAAATCCAGGGCTTCCAGAAGTCAAGGAGTCAAGGGCCTGGTGGAGCGGGGCCTCAGGGAAGCCCCTGGTGCTGGGATCTCAGACCCACAGCTGTGGGGACCGAGGACTCCAGCATCAACTGTAGGATGCTCCCCTTGGATTTCTCTTGCTTTCATCAACAAGGCAAAATCTGATCTATTTTCGGATCCCTGCTTACCTGGGCACAGGCTGTGTAGCAGTAAAATCTGAAGAAGAAGCTGGAGCCCACCCTGGGGCGATTGAACAGAGGCTGGTGAGGAAGCATTTTAAATCCATAGTGCTTAGTGTGAGTTTGCAACAGGGCGTCACATGACTGCAGTGAGTGATGTGCAGACAAAAAAGCTTCAGTAGTGGGTTTTTTCTTTTTTTCATGAAAGAAGTTAAATGTATACAGTTTAAAAGACTCTGTTGTACGGCTGTTGAGATGGCTAGCCAGTAAGAAGACTTGTGCAAGCCTGACTATCTGAGTTCAATTCCCAGAAGTCACACAAAGATGGAAGAAGAAAACTGACTCCACAAGCTATCCTCTGACTTCCACGTGCGACCATGGCATTCAGACACACACACACGCACACATGCACGTGCACACACACACATACACACAAACACGCAACACACAAACACACATACACAAACACACATGCACACACACACAAACACACACACACATACACACATGCACATGCATACACACACAAACACACACACATACACACATGCACACAAACACACACACATACACACAAACACACACACATACACACACACCATTTTAAAAAACCTTTAGTGACTGTCTTGTGTGTGAGATTTCTGTTCAGCCTTTGTTGTGTCTGGATGTGATGTGATAGTAAGTATGGGTTGATGGTTTCCTCCCTGAGATTTCATTGCCTTATCTTCATCTGATGTGAAAACAGTTGCTTAGGCTGATGGGCCACAGAATTGGTTTATGAATGTTACTGATTCATAAATTGCAAAAGGGCAAAAATGAGTGGCCTAGACATTTTCTAGAGTTTGCATCAGTTACTCTTCTGTCATTATGACCAAATTACCTGGAACAGTCAGATTTAGAGAGGAAACATTGAGCGTGGCTCTGAGATTCAAATGTGTCAGCCCACGATGGTCACTTGACCCCATGTGCTTGGGTGTGAGGTGGTAATGGAAAGCTACTAATTTCATGATCAGCCAGCCAACCAGGAAGCAGGGAGGGGTACAGGCAGGAGCTAGGGGTGATGTTCCCCCAAAGGACCTGCTCGCAGTGACCTGCTTCCTCCAGGCAGACCTCTATGCCTAAAGATCTCACCACCCTCCAAACAGCCACAGGAGCCTGTGGACACAGACCATTCAGTCCCTATGGAAGTCCCTCCTTCAAAACCCAGACACCAGGTTCTGAAGACCATCCTCAGAAGTCCCATCCACACTGGTGATCCCTCCCCCACCAGAACACAGCAAGCACACAAGCCTTGAGTTTGGGCTTTTGCCACATGCCGATGAGCTCCCCCATCCCCCTGCTCCATCTGCTCTGTCCATCTGGCCACTTGGAGCCCAGCAGTAGACCAATCCAACATTTCCCTGACTCGATACCAGGCTCCTGCACACAGTAGGTACTGTAAGTAGCTGTTGGATAACTGAATGAGTTCCCACTTTAATGGTGACAAAATTGAATCATGTCCCTCCTCAACCCTCAGGACTGTATTCCTGGTGTCTGTCTAACATTAGCCCTGGTGGTGGGAGGTGTTTGAGGACTTTAAGATGTATTGTTTTCAGTAGTCAGGTATGGCATATGTACCTCATGCTTAGGAGGTAGAGGCTGGGAGATGAGGAGCTTTAGGTCATACTCAGCTGCACAGTGAGTTTGAGACTTAATGCTGTCTCAAGCAAACAGATTGGTTGGGCTGGGGATATCTCAGTTGGTAAAGTATTTTTGCCTTGTAAGGATATGGTCTTAAGTTCAATGCCCTAGAACCTATGTTAAAAAGAAAAAGAAAAAAAAGAGAGAAAGAAAGAGAGAGGAAGGAAGGAAGAAAGAAAGAAACAGTGAAAGAAAGAAAGAAAGAAAGAAAGAAAGAAAGAAAGAAAGAAAGGAAGAAAGGAAGAAAGGAAGAAAGAGAAAGGAAGAAAGAGAGAGAGAAAGAAAGAAAGGAGATCCAGGCTTGGTGGCACAGCTGCAATCCCAGTGTTCCAGAGGAAGAAACCAGCAGATTCCCAGGACTTGCTGGCCAGTCATGCTGACCTGCTTTGTGAATTCCAAGCTGATGAGAGAGCCTATCTCAAAAAACAAGGTAGATGGCACCTGAAGAACAACAGAATAGACTCAAAAAAAATAATTTTTTTAAAAGATTTATTTATTGATTATTTGTAAGTACACTGTAGCTGTCTTCAGGCACACCAGAAGAGGGCATCAGATCTCATTACAGATGGTTGTGAGCCACCATGTGGTTGCTGGGATTTGAACTCAGGACCTCTGGAAGAGCAGTCAGTGCTCTTAACCACTGAGCCATCTCTCCAGCCCCCCAAAAATAAATTAATTAATTAAAATAAAATAAAAAACAGAAGAGACTCTCCTCCAACCTTCATAAGCATGCCCATGTGCACACATGTGCACATACACAAAGATAACGTTTTTAAATAATAATAAAACTTCTGGCATGAGAAATGTTTAAATGAGATTTAAAAAATGTCCTTCAGTCCCACGTCATTACCCACCACCCCTGAACTGTAGGGCATCCATCCTCATCCAGGGTAGGATCTAGGCTAGGACAGCCTTGATCAGAGCAGAGAGCAGTGGTCTCACCACCAGGAGATGCTGAGAACTGGAAATGCCTGTCCTTCGCGTCAGAGCTTTCCAGTTTCATGTTGATGGTTCTCATAGTGATGACCACACTTAAGAAAGCAGAGCTTGGGTGGGGATGGACTCTGGAGGTAGACAGTTCAAGGCCAGCTTCTACTATGTAGTGAGTTTCAGGCCAGCCTGGGCTACATGAGGACCTGTCAAAAAGCAAAAAGGCAAAGAATGCTGAACACACACACCTTATTCCACTTTCTCTTGGCCTCAGAGTGACTGAGATCACGCTATTGAACATATTTTTTTAGTATGTAGCTTCCTATCTAAAGCTAGGCTTGAACTCTGTTTCCTTTTGTCCTGTACCAATGAAGAGTAGCTTTTAAGAAGCACTATCTATCTCAGCCTGGTGGTGATGGTTGCGGGCAGGGGTGGCACACGCCTTTAGTCCCAGAACTCAGAGGAGGCAAAGGGAAGCAGATCTCTGAGTTCAAGGCCAGCCTGGTCTACAGAGCAAGTTCCAGGACAACCAGGGCTACACAGAGAAACCCTGTCTTGAAACAACAAACCAAACCAATCAAACAATCATATAAACAAAAGAAGCACCCCTGTTTCCTTTGCTCCATATGGTCATGAGTCTTGCATGAATGAACAGCTAACGTTGCCCACGGTGGCCTTGTCTCTCCCTCCCTGCCCCTCCTCTCCAACCCAGGGCTCCATGCTTCATGCACACTGGCCAAGAATTCCACTGAAGAGCCACAGTGACTCCAGCCCTGAACAATTTATAGTTGTCACTAAAATTAACAATTTGCTGTGTTGTTTCCTTTTTAAGATCTATTTTCGTCGTAGTTGTTCATATATGTATGTAAGTTGGTATACTTGTGGCTGCAAGTACCCACAGATGCCTGAAGAGGCCAGTGGGACCCCTGGCGCTGGAGTTACAGGTTGTAAGTCACTTGGTGGGGAGGTTGGGCACGCCTGTCTTCTGCAAAAGCCATCCTCTTACCTGTTGAGCTGCCTCTCAGCACCCTGGGCTGCCGCTGGCTTGATTTTGTTGTGGGTTTTTTGCTTGATATTCTGGATGTCAGACAACTGCTTGTCTTGAGTCTTGCAACAGCCTCAGTGTTTCCACTCATTCAATTTGGGTCATTCAACCATGCCACTTTAAATATATATATACATACATACATACATATATATATGTATATATATATAT